>NC_086452.1:4288119-4460619 GCF_028390025.1 Pseudophryne corroboree
GCTTGGCCTATACACTGAGGCTCTGTAGATTGGATGTGGCGCTTGTATGATTGCCTGGCTAAGTGGAGGCCCCATTGTGGGAGGTTTTTGCCTAGATGTAGAATGCAGCGGTCTGGCTGCACATCCAGAGATCCTGGCCAGATAATACGTTCCGCTGGCCCACACTGACAGCTCCCTCTTCCAACCCGTATTATGTTTGGCCAAATATAGACTCGAGTAACAGAACTACTACATGGATTTGTCACTTTGCAGCCTGTGAGCGCCACATACTGAGACAGAATACTAAATGCCTGCTCTGCTGTGCAAAAGTTCTAGGCAGGTGTGGAAAAAATGCTGCAGAGTAAGAATGCTCAAAAATAGAATCGTTAATAGTTTATATTTATCAAAAAGAAACTATTAACACTTCAAAACAGCACCGTTTCTTCTAGGTACACTTTCACCAGTGGCAGAACTTAGGTGCAAAAATATAATTTGGGCCCCCCTCCTCCACCCCAACCCAAGTTCACAATATGCCACATTGCAGTAGGGGACAGGAGAGGCAGAGGGTGACAGTGTAAGGCAGGAGGAGGTAGAGGTTAACATAGAGAGGCAGAGGGTGACAGCGGAATGTAGCGGGAGGCAGTGGGTGACAGCGGAACGTAGCGGGAGGCAGTGGGTGACAGCGGAACGTAGCGGGAGGCAGTGGGTGACAGCAGAATGTAGCGGGAGGCAGTGGGTAACAGCAGAATGTAGCAGGAGGCAGTGGGTGACAGCAGAACGTAGTGGGAGGCAGTGGGTGACAGCGGAATGTAGTGGGAGGCAGTGGGGGACAGCGGAATATAGCGGGAGGCAGTGGGTGACAGCGGAACGTAGCGGGAGGCAGTGGGTGACAGCAGAATGTAGCGGGAGGCAGTGGGTGACAGAATGTAGTGGGAGGCAGTGGGTGACAGCGGAATGTAGTGGGAGGCAGTGGGTGACAGCGGAATGTAGCGGGTGACAGCGGAATGTAGCGGGAGGCAGTGGGTGACAGCGGAATGTAGCCGGAGGCAGTGGATGACAGCGGAATGTAGCGGGAGGCAGTGGGTGACAGCGGAATGTAGCGGGAGGCAGTGGGTGACAGCGGAATGTAGCCGGAGGCAGTGGGTGACAGCGGAATGTAGCCGGAGGCAGTGGGTGACAGCGGAATGTAGCGGGAGGCAGCGGGTGACAGTGGAATGTAGTGGGAGGCAGTGGGTGACAGCGGAATGTAGCAGGAGGCAGTGGGTGACAGCGGAATGTAGCCGGAGGCAGTGGGTGACAGCGGAATGTAGCCGGAGGCAGTGGGTGACAGCGGAATGTAGCCGGAGGCAGTGGGTGACAGCGGAATGTAGCCGGAGGCAGTGGGTGACAGTGGAATGTAGCGGGAGGCAGTGGGTGACAGTGGAATGTAGCGGGAGGCAGTGGGTGACAGTGGAATGTAGCGGGAGGCAGTGGTTGACAGTGGAATGTAGCGGGAGGCAGTGGGTGACAGTGGAATGTAGCGGGAGGCAGTGGGTGACAGCGGAATGTAGCCGGAGGCAGTGGGTGACAGCGGAATGTAGCCGGAGGCAGTGGGTGACAGTGGAATGTAGCGGGAGGCAGTGGGTGACAGTGGAATGTAGCGGGAGGCAGTGGGTGACAGTGGAATGTAGCGGGAGGCAGTGGGTGACAGCGGAATGTAGCCGGAGGCAGTGGGTGACAGTGGAATGTAGCGGGAGGCAGTGGGTGACAGTGGAATGTAGCGGGAGGCAGTGGGTGACAGCGGAATGTAGCGGGAGGCAGTGGGTGACAGCGGAATGTAGCGGGAGGCAGTGGGTGACAGTGGAATGTAGCGGGAGGCAGTGGGTGACAGTGGAATGTAGCCGGAGGCAGTGGGTGACAGTGGAATGTAGCGGGAGGCAGTGGGTGACAGTGGAATGTAGCGGGAGGCAGTGGGTGACAGCGGAATGTAGCGGGAGGCAGCGGGTGACAGTGGAATGTAGTGGGAGGCAGTGGGTGACAGTGGAATGTAGCCGGAGGCAGTGGGTGACAGCGGAATGTAGCCGGAGGCAGTGGGTGACAGCGGAATGTAGCCGGAGGCAGTGGGTGACAGCGGAATGTAGCCGGAGGCAGTGGGTGACAGCGGAATGTAGCCGGAGGCAGTGGGTGACAGCGGAATGTAGCGGGAGGCAGTGGGTGACAGTGGAATGTAGCGGGGGGCAGTGGGTGACAGCGGAATGTAGCGGGAGGCAGTGGGTGACAGCGGAATGTAGCGGGAGGCAGTGGGTGACAGCGGAATGTAGCCGGAGGCAGTGGGTGACAGCGGAATGTAGCGGGAGGCAGCGGGTGACAGTGGAATGTAGTGGGAGGCAGTGGGTGACAGTGGAATGTAGCCGGAGGCAGTGGGTGACAGCGGAATGTAGCCGGAGGCAGTGGGTGACAGCGGAATGTAGCCGGAGGCAGTGGGTGACAGCGGAATGTAGCCGGAGGCAGTGGGTGACAGCGGAATGTAGCCGGAGGCAGTGGGTGACAGCGGAATGTAGCGGGAGGCAGTGGGTGACAGTGGAATGTAGCGGGAGGCAGTGGGTGACAGTGGAATGTAGCGGGAGGCAGTGGGTGACAGTGGAATGTAGCGGGAGGCAGTGGGTGACAGTGGAATGTAGCGGGAGGCAGTGGGTGACAGCGGAATGTAGCCGGAGGCAGTGGGTGACAGTGGAATGTAGCGGGAGGCAGTGGGTGACAGTGGAATGTAGCGGGAGGCAGTGGGTGACAGCGGAATGTAGCGGGAGGCAGTGGGTGACAGCGGAATGTAGCCGGAGGCAGTGGGTGACAGTGGAATGTAGCGGGAGGCAGTGGGTGACAGTGGAATGTAGCGGGAGGCAGTGGGTGACAGTGGAATGTAGCGGGAGGCAGTGGGTGACAGCGGAATGTAGCCGGAGGCAGTGGGTGACAGTGGAAAGTAGCGGGAGGCAGTGGGTGACAGCGGAATGTAGCGGGAGGCAGTGGGTGACAGCGGAATGTAGCGGGAGGCAGTGGGTGACAGCGGAATGTAGCGGGAGGCAGTGGGTGACAGCGGAATGTAGCCGGAGGCAGTGGGTAACAGTGGAATGTAGCGGGAGGCAGTGGGTGACAGCGGAATGTAGCGGGAGGCAGTGGGTGACAGCGGAATGTAGCGGGAGGCAGTGGGTGACAGCGGAATGTAGCGGGAGGCAGTGGGTGACAGTGGAATGTAGCGGGAGGCAGTGGGTGACAGTGGAATGTAGCGGGAGGCAGTGGGTGACAGTGGAATGTAGCGGGAGGCAGTGGGTGACAGTGGAATGTAGCGGGAGGCAGTGGGTGACAGCGGAATGTAGCCGGAGGCAGTGGGTGACAGCGGAATGTAGCGGGAGGCAGTGGGTGACAGTGGAATGTAGCGGGAGGCAGTGGGTGACAGCGGAATGTAGCGGGAGGCAGTGGGTGACAGCGGAATGTAGCCGGAGGCAGTGGGTGACAGCGGAATGTAGCGGGAGGCAGTGGGTGACAGTGGAATGTAGCGGGAGGCAGTGGGTGACAGTGGAATGTAGCGGGAGGCAGTGGGTGACAGCGGAATGTAGCGGGAGGCAGTGGGTGACAGCGGAATGTAGCGGGAGGCAGTGGGTGACAGCGGAATGTAGCGGAAGGCAGTGGGTGACAGTGGAATGTAGCGGGAGGCAGTGGGTGACAGCGGAATGTAGCGGGAGGCAGTGGGTGACAGCGGAATGTAGCGGGAGGCAGTGGGTGACAGCGGAATGTAGCGGGAGGCAGTGGGTGACAGTGGAATGTAGCGGGAGGCAGTGGGTGACAGTGGAATGTAGCGGGAGGCAGTGGGTGACAGTGGAATGTAGCCGGAGGCAGTGGGTGACAGTGGAATGTAGCCGGAGGCAGTGGGTGACAGTGGAATGTAGTGGGAGGCAGTGGGTGACAGCGGAATGTAGCGGGAGGCAGTGGGTGACAGTGGAATGTAGCGGAAGGCAGTGGGTGACAGTGGAATGTAGCCGGAGGCAGTGGGTGACAGTGGAATGTAGCGGGAGGCAGTGGGTGACAGTGGAATGTAGCGGGAGGCAGTGGGTGACAGCGGAATGTAGCGGGAGGCAGCGGGTGACAGCGGAATGTAGCGGGAGGCAGCGGGTGACAGCGGAATGTAGCCGGAGGCAGCGGGTGACAGCGGAATGTAGCCGGAGGCAGTGGGTGACAGCGGAATGTAGCCGGAGGCAGTGGGTGACAGCGGAATGTAGCCGGAGGCAGTGGGTGACAGCGGAATGTAGCGGGAGGCAGTGGGTGACAGCGGAATGTAGCGGGAGGCAGTGGGTGACAGCGGAATGTAGCGGGAGGCAGTGGGTGACAGCGAAATGTAGCGGGAGGCAGTGGGTGACAGCGGAATGTAGCGGGAGGCAGTGGGTGACAGCGGAATGTAGCGGGAGGCAGTGGGTGACAGCGGAATGTAGCGGGAGGCAGTGGGTGACAGCGGAATGTAGCGGGAGGCAGTGGGTGACAGTGGAATGTAGCGGGAGGCAGTGGGTGACAGTGGAATGTAGCGGGAGGCAGTGGGTGACAGCGGAATGTAGCCGGAGGCAGTGGGTGACAGCGGAATGTAGCGGGAGGCAGTGGGTGACAGCGGAATGTAGCGGGAGGCAGTGGGTGACAGCGGAATGTAGCGGGAGGCAGTGGGTGACAGCGGAATGTAGCCGGAGGCAGTGGGTGACAGTGGAATGTAGCGGGAGGCAGTGGGTGACAGTGGAATGTAGCGGGAGGCAGTGGGTGACAGTGGAATGTAGCGGGAGGCAGTGGGTGACAGCGGAATGTAGCGGGAGGCAGTGGGTGACAGTGGAATGTAGCGGGAGGCAGTGGGTGACAGCGGAATGTAGCGGGAGGCAGTGGGTGACAGCGGAATGTAGCGGGAGGCAGTGGGTGACAGCGGAATGTAGCGGGAGGCAGTGGGTGACAGTGGAATGTAGCGGGAGGCAGTGGGTGACAGTGGAATGTAGCGGGAGGCAGTGGGTGACAGTGGAATGTAGCCGGAGGCAGTGGGTGACAGTGGAATGTAGCGGGAGGCAGTGGGTGACAGTGGAATGTAGCCGGAGGCAGTGGGTGACAGTGGAATGTAGCGGGAGGCAGTGGGTGACAGTGGAATGTAGCGGGAGGCAGTGGGTGACAGTGGAATGTAGCGGGAGGCAGTGGGTGACAGCAGAATGTAGCGGGAGGCAGTGGGTGACAGCGGAATGTATCGGGAGGCAGTGGGTGACAGTGGAATGTAGCGGGAGGCAGTGGGTGACAGCGGAATGTAGCCGGAGGCAGTGGGTGACAGGGTACAAGCACAATGTCCTGCATGATGCAGATAACAGGGGGCATGTACCTTGGTGGGGGCAGGTACACAGCGGCCTCTCCTCTCTCTGTGACTGGGGCCCCGCAGTGTGGCAATCGGTCAGGCAGACTGTGACAGCGCCAGTTACCCTGGGTGTGAGCGCCCTGTAAGTCACAGACAGCAGTGAGTCAGGAAAATGTGCCGCTCTCTGTTACTTACAGGCAGTAAGTGTCTGTGATCATCAGCGGCGGTAGGTGTTAGGACTCCTCTATCAGTCCAGCACACACAAGGTTAGCCATACCTACCTAAGGTAAGCGGCCATCCCTCAGGCAGTGGTGCCCACCCTGCTCTCTGCACTGGGCCATTCATCCCACATTGCTCAAAATGGTTTGCGGGGGAGGGAGACTTAGCAGAGAGGTTGTTCCCAACATCAAAGAGAACTAACCCCAGATCTTCTGTGGATGTAGCTTGCTCAAATCCTTCTGTCTCTTCGTATAATCCCAGACAGACTCCATGATGTTTAGATCAGGGCTCCGTGGGGCCACATAATCCCTTCCAGGACTCCTTGTTCTTCTTTACGCTGAAGATCATTCTTAATGACATTGGCTGTATATTTGGGGTCGTTGTTCTGCTGCAGAATAAATTTGGAGCCAATCAGACGCCTCCCTGATGGTATTACATGATGGATAAGTGCCGTCCTGTATTTCTCAGCATTGAAGCAAAACGAAACGGGCAACATTGAGGATCGCAGACGCAGCCGTTGGCCAAGGAAACAGTGCATCAGATGAAGGACACCTCATGATTACTTCCCTTCAAAATCGGAAGACGTCCAGCAGTGCCACCAGCTCAGAACTGACAGAAACCCATATGACCCAGATACACCCAGCTACAGTTCAGAGAAGTCTGGCCAGAAGTGGTCTTCATGGAAGAATTGCGGCCAAAAAGCCATACCTTCCACGTGGCAACAAGGCCAAGAGACTCAACTATGCACAAAACATAGGAACTAATGAGTCAAAATATGAAATATTTGGCTGTAACGGAAGGTAGTTTGTTCGCCGAAGTACAGTAATGAGTGCAGGCAACAGTGAAGCATGGTGGAGGTTCCTTGCAAGTCTGGGAATGCATTTCAGCAAATGGAGTTGGGGATTTAGTCAAGATTAACGGTGTTCTTAATGCTGAGAAATACAGGACGGCACTTATCCATCATGCAGCACCATCAGGGAGGCGTCTGATTGGCTCCAAATGTATTCTGCAGCAGGACAATGACCCCAATGGCATTAAGAACTATCTTCAGCGTAAAGAAGAACAAGGAGTCCTGGAAGTGATGATATGGCCCCCACAGAGCCCTGATCTCAACATCATGGAGTCTGTCTGGGATTACATGAAGAGACAGAAGGATTTGAGCAAGCCTACATTCACAGAAGATCTGGGGTTAGTTCTCCAAGATGTTTGGAACAACCTCCCTGCTGAGTTCCTTCAAAAACTGTGTGCAAGTGTACCTAGAAGAATTGATGCTGTTTGGAAGTAAAAGGGCGGTCACACCAAATATTGATTTGATTTACATTTCTCTTCTGTTCATTCACTTTGCATTTAGTTAATTGACATTTTTTGAAAGCATTTTTACTTTGCAGCATTTTTTCCACACCTGCCTAAAACTTTTGCACAGTAATCTATATGTATTGCTTGGCTCAGGGGCTCATTACATGGGGGAATAGGCAGCAGGCCCGTAATTAAACAATGTGATTTTCTGACTGTAAGTACTGTGCATATGCCTGTGTATGTGGTTGGGGCATTAGGTCCTACAACCCTAAGAGAGGGAATCTATGATGTTTAGTTAGTTCCCATTCAGGCTAGGATATATTTTTATGTTTTGTTTTATATACAGCACAATAAAACTGGCTACAGCTAGATCGCACGGAAACCCTGGACTGGTGTGCTGTTTCCTGACTGCTGTGTATATGGAGATGCTCATCTACTCCAGGAGAGGGCACCCCTATCCTGATCTCACCATACATACATACATACATACATACATACATACACCTGTCCCTCCACTGTGCAGGGGTGATAGAATACATAATGCGCATTTCACTGTACAGTTATTTGCAGACTCTTAAGGCCCGTACACACTGGTCGATATATCGGGCGTTCTCTTGAACAGCCGATATATCGCGGGACCGTCGACCAGTGTGTACGGCCGATACGTCTGTGAGCTCCGTCGTTCACAGACGTATCGCGTCGGCCGCGCAGCACAGCCAACGGCCAATATATCTACCGATATATTGGTGCGTCGCTGTGTGTGTACGGGGCGGTCGGCCGACCGCCCGTACACATGCTGCGGCGGCCGGCGGTGATTGACAGCAGAACTGGACGGGCGCCCAGTTCATGACGTCAGTCCCCGGCGGATCGGGCAGTGTGTATGCTCAACACACTGCCCGATCCGTCCATAGATATATCTGCAGATCAATTGATCGCAGATATATCTATCAGTGTGTACCCACCTTTACTTGTGACTACAGATGTTGTAGTAACTGGCAATTTGTCATTTCAGCTGACGATGGCGCCCAGGTTCCTGCCGAACTCCCTGATAAGTGCAGACTTTGCGGCCAATTATATAACTAAGATCTACGGAATGACGTTTGGGCACAAGCCAAACCTACGGTGAGAGAACATCATGGCTCCTATATGGCCAGGCTACACGCCTGTCTCTGACATGCTCAGTGAGTGTTGGGAAACGGGGAGGGAGAATATCATAGAAAAGATTTTCAGGCAGCCTGAATAGAAGAAACAGACTAAAGGGACCTGAACATGATATGTACTATCCAGAGGACGGCGAGATGCTGAGGAGGATGACAGGTGAGGTCTCATCAGTCTGGAGCCTGGAGGAGTGGGCCGTAGTACTGTACTTATTCTAACATGAAGTCTTGACCATGGCAAGAGTGGGGATGAGCAGTGGAGATGAGTGAGTAGCGTGGGAATGAGTGGGGATGAGCAGTGGAGATGAGTGAGTAGCGTGGGGATGAGTGGGGATGAGCAGTGGAGATGAGTGAGTAGCGTGGGGATGAGTGGGGATGAGCAGTGGAGATGAGTGAGTAGCGTGGGGATGAGTGGGGATGAGCAGTGGAGATGAGTGAGTAGCGTGGGGATGAGCAGTGGAGATGAGTGAGTAGCGTGGGAATGAGTGGGGATGAGCAGTGGAGATGAGTGAGTAGCGTGGGAATGAGTGGGGATGAGCAGTGGAGATGAGTGAGTAGCGTGGGAATGAGTGGGGATGAGCAGTGGAGATGAGTGAGTAGCGTGGGAATGAGTGGGGATGAGCAGTGGAGATGAGTGAGTAGCGTGGGAATGAGTGGGGATGAGCAGTGGAGATGAGTGAGTAGCGTGGGAATGAGTGGGGATGAGCAGTGGAGATGAGTGAGTAGCGTGGGAATGAGTGGGGATGAGCAGTGGAGATGAGTGAGTAGCGTGGGAATGAGTGGGGATGAGCAGTGGAGATGAGTGAGTAGCGTGGGAATGAGTGGGGATGAGCAGTGGAGATGAGTGAGTAGCGTGGGAATGAGTGGGGATGAGCAGTGGATATGAGTGAGTAGCGTGGGAATGAGTGGGGATGAGCAGTGGAGATGAGTGGGAATGAGCAGTGGAGATGAGTGAGTAGCGTGGGAATGAGTGGGGATGAGCAGTGGAGATGAGTGAGGAGCGTGGGGATGAGTGGGGATGAGCAGTGGAGATGAGTGAGTAGCGTGGGGATGAGTGGGGATGAGCAGTGGAGATGAGTGAGTAGCGTGGGGATGAGCAGTGGAGATGAGTGAGTAGCGTGGGAATGAGTGGGGATGAGCAGTGGAGATGAGTGAGTAGCGTGGGAATGAGTGGGGATGTGTGGGGATGAGCAGTGGAGATGAGTGAGTAGCGTGGGAATGAGTGGGGATGAGCAGTGGAGATGAGTGAGTAGCGTGGGAATGAGTGGGGATGAGCAGTGGAGATGAGTGAGTAGCGTGGGAATGAGTGGGGATGAGCAGTGGAGATGAGTGAGTAGCGTGGGAATGAGTGGGGATGAGCAGTGGAGATGAGTGAGTAGCGTGGGAATGAGTGGGGATGAGCAGTGGAGATGAGTGGGAATGAGCAGTGGAGATGAGTGAGTAGCGTGGGAATGAGTGGGGATGAGCAGTGGAGATGAGTGAGGAGCGTGGGGATGAGCAGTGGAGATGAGTGAGGAGTGTGAGGATGAGCGGGTGGGTGGAGACATGCAGTGAGGATGAGTGGTGAGTGTGAGAATGAGTGGGGAACACAGGGATGAGTGAGGAATGTGAGGATGAGCGGGGGTGTGGAGACGTGCAGTGAGAATGAGTGGGGAACACGGGGATGAGTGAGGAATGAGAGGACGAGCGGGGGTGTGGAGACGTGCAGTGAGGATGAGTGGTGAGTGTGAGAATGAGTGGGGAACACGGGGATGAGTGAGGAATGAGAGGACGAGCGGGGGTGTGGAGACGTGCAGTGAGGATGAGTGGTGAGTGTGCGAATGAGTGGGGATGAGCAGTGGAGATGAGTGAGGAATGGGAGGATGAGCAGGGGTGTGGAGACGTGCAGTGAGGATGCGTGGGGAGTGTGCGAATGAGTGGGGAACACGGGGATGAGTGAGGAGCGTGAGGATGAGTGGGGGTGAGGAGACGTGCAGTGAGGATGAGTGGGGAGTGTGTGAATGAGTGGGGAACACGGGGATAAATGAGGAATGGGAGGATGAGTGGGTGTGTGGAGACGTGCAGTAAGGATGAGTGGGGAACAAGGGGACGAGTGAGGAGTGTGAGGATGAGTGGAGGGGAGGAGACGTGCAGTGAGGATGAGTAGGGAGTGTGCGAATGAGTGGGGATGAGGAGGAATGGGAGGATGAGCGGGAGTGTGAGAGCGTACAGTGAGGATGAGTGGGGTGTGAAGACGTATAGTGAGGATGAGTAGGGAGTGTGAGGATGAGTGGGGAACATGGGTATGAGTGAGAACTGTGAGGAAGACCGGGGGTGTGGAGACGTGCAGTGAGGATGAGTGGGGAACATGGGGATGAGTAAGGAGTGTGAGGATGAGCGGGTGTGTGGAGACGTGCAGTGAGGATGAGTGGTGAGTGTGAGAATGAGTGGGGAACACAGGGATCAGTGAGGAATGTGAGGATGAGCGGGGGTGTGGAGACGTGCAGTGAGGATGAGTGGGGAACATGGGGAGGAGTGTGAGGATGAGCGGGTGGGTGGAGACGTGCAGTGAGGATGAGTGGTGAGTGTGAGAATGAGTGGGGAACACAGGGATGAGTGAGGAATGTGAGGATGAGCGGGGGTGTGGAGACGTGCAGTGAGGATGAGTGGGGAACATGGGGATGAGTGAGGAGTGTGAGGATGAGCGGGTGTGTGGAGACGTGCAGTGAGGATGAGTGGTGAGTGTGCGAATGAGTGGGGAACATGGAGATGAGTGAGGAGTGTGAGGATGAGCGGGTGTGTGGAGACGTGCAGTGAGGATGAGTGGTGAGTGTGAGAATGAGTGGGGAACACGGGGATGAGTGAGGAATGAGAGGACGAGCGGGGGTGTGGAGACGTGCAGTGAGGATGAGTGGTGAGTGTGCGAATGAGTGGGGATGAGCAGTGGAGATGAGTGAGGAATGGGAGGATGAGCAGGGGTGTGGAGACGTGCAGTGAGGATGCGTGGGGAGTGTGCGAATGAGTGGGGAACACGGGGATGAGTGAGGAGCGTGAGGATGAGTGGGGGTGAGGAGACGTGCAGTGAGGATGAGTGGGGAGTGTGTGAATGAGTGGGGAACACGGGGATAAATGAGGAATGGGAGGATGAGTGGGGGTGTGGAGACGTGCAGTAAGGATGAGTGGGGAACAAGGGGACGAGTGAGGAGTGTGAGGATGAGTGGAGGGTAGGAGACGTGCAGTGAGGATGAGTAGGGAGTGTGCGAATGAGTGGGGATGAGGAGGAATGGGAGGATGAGCGGGAGTGTGAGAGCGTACAGTGAGGATGAGTGGGGAACATAGGTATGAGTGAGGAATGTGAGGATGAGCGCTGGTGTGGAGACGTGCAGTGAGAATGAGTGGGGAACATGGGTATGAGTGAGGAATGTGAGGATGAGTGTGGAGACGTGCAGTGAGGATGAGTGGGGAACATAGGTATGAGTGGGAGTGTGGAGACATGCAGTGGGGATGAGTGAGGACTGTGAGGATGAGTGGGGAACATGGGTATGAGTGAGGAATGTGAGGATGAGTGTGGAGACGTGCAGTGAGGATGAGTGGGGAACATAGGTATGAGTGGGAGTGTGGAGACATGCAGTGGGGATGAGTGAGGACTGTGAGGATGAGTGGGAGTGTGGAGACATGCAGTGGGGATGAGTGAGGACTGTGAGGATGAGTGGGAGTTTGAGACATGCAGTGGGGATGAGTGAGGACTGTGAGGATGAGTGGGAGTGTGCAGCAGGTGATCAGTAAGAGGCAATGAAGTGACGATGCAGTAGTCTGATTCGCCCTTTGCTAATGCTGGGCCCTGTGCGATTTCCATTGTGCAATGTAGGATGCAGATTAATAACTTGTCATCAAAGAGCGGAGATCGTACACCATACAATACATACATTTTATATCTTATCAACGAATTATATATTGCAGAGTGTGGATGTTTTAGCCATGGCTAGGCCTGATGTTTGGTGCACCACCCCAGCTGTAATAATATAAGGTGACCTGATTAGCAGTGACATTGTGACCTCTCCCAGTATAGGCCTGGTGTTGGTGCACCACCCCAGCTGTACTAATATCAGGTGACATGATTAGCAGTGACATGGTGACATCTCCCAGCATAGGACTATTGTTGGTGCACCACCCCAGCTATACTGATAAGGTGACCTGATTAGCGGTTACATGATGACCTCTCCCAGCATAAAACTGGTGTTGGGGCACCACCTCAGCTGGACTAATATAAGGTGACCTGAGTAGCCGTTACATGGTGACCTCTCCCAGCATAGACCTGGTGTTGGTGCACCACCCCAGCTCTACTAATATAAGGTGACCTGAGTAGCCGTTACATGGTGACCTCTCCCAGCATAGGCCTGATGTTGGTGCACCACCCCAGCTGTAATATAAGGTGACCTAGTAGCCGTTACATGGTGACCTCTCCCAGCATAGACCTGGTGTTGGTGCACCACCCCAGCTGTACTAATATAAGGTGACCTGATTAGCAGTGACATGGTTACCTCCCCCAACATAAGCCTGGTGTTGGTGCACCACCCCAGCTTTACTAATATAAGGTGACCTGTTTAGCCGTGACATGGCGACCTCTCCCAGCATAGGCCTGGTGTTTGGTGCGCCACCCCAGCTGTACTAATATGAGGTGACCTGAGTAGCCGTTACATGGTGACCTCTCCCAGCATAGGCCTGATGTTGGTGCACCACCCCAGCTGTACTAATATAAGGTGACCTAGTAGCCGTTACATGGTGACCTCTCCCAGCATAGACCTGGTGTTGGTGCTCCACACCAGCTTTACTAATATAAGGTGACCTGGTTAGCAGTGACATGGTGACCTCTCCCAACATAGGCCTGGTGTTGGTGCACCACCCCAGCTGTGCTGATATGGTAACCTGATTAGCAGTTACATGGTGACCTCTCCCAGCAAAGGGCTGGTGTTGGTGCATCACCCCAGCTGTACTAATATAAGGTGACCTGAGTATCCGTTACATGGTGACCTCTCCCAGCATAGGCCTGATGTTGGTGCACCACCCCAGCTGTACTAATATAAGGTGACCTGAGTAGCCGTTACATGGAGACCTCTCCCAGCATAGACCTGGTGTTTGGTGCACCACCCCAGCTGTACTAATATCAGGTGACCTGATTAGCAGTGACATGGTGACATCTCCCAGCATAGGACTAGTGTTGGTGCACCACCCCAGCTGTACTAATATCAGGTGACCTGATTAGCAGTGACATGGTGACATCTCCCAGCATAGGACTAGTGTTGGTGCACCACCCCAGCTGTACTGATAAGGTGACCTGATTAGCGGTTACATGGGGACCTCTGCCAGCATAAAACTGGTGTTGGTGCACCACCCCAGCTGTGCTGATATGGTAACCTGATTAGCAGTTATATGGTGACCTCTCCCAGCAAAGGGCTGGTGTTGGTGCACTACCCCAGCTGTACTAATATAAGGTGACCTGAGTAGCCGTTACATGGTGACCTCTCCCAGCATAGACCTGGTGTTGGTGCACCACCCCAGCTGTACTAATATAAGGTGACCTGATTAGCAGTGACATGGTGACCTCTCCCACCATAGGCCTGGTGTTGTTGCAGCACCCCAGCTGTACTAATATAAGGTGACCTGATTAGCCGATACATGGTGACCTCTCCCAGCATAGGCCTGGTGTTGGTGCTCCACCCCAGCTTTACTAATATAAGGTGACCTGATTAGCAGTGACATGGTGACCTCTCTCAGCATATGCCTGGTGTTGGTGCACCACCCCAGCTGTACTAATATAAGGTGACCTGATTAGCAGTTACATGGTGACTTCTCCCAGCATAGGCCTAATGTTTGGTGTACCACCCCAGCTGTACTAATATAAGGCGACCTGATTAGCAGTGACATGGTGACCTCTATCAGCATAGTCCTGGTGTTGGTGCACCACCCCAGCTTTACTAATATAAGGTGACCTGATTAGCAGTGACATGGTGACCTCTCCCAGCATAGACCTGGTGTTGGTGCACTACCCCAGCTGTGCTGATCAGGTGACCTGATTAGCAGTTACATGGTGACCTCTCCCAGCATAGGACTGGTGTTGGTGCACCACCCTGGCTGTACTGATAAGGTGACCTGATTAGCAGTTACATGGTGACTTCTCTCAGCATAGGCCTGGTGTTGGTGTACCACCCTGGCTGTACTGATAAGGTGACCTGATTAGCAGTTACATGGTGACTTCTCTCAGCATAGGCCTGGTGTTTGGTGCACCATACCGGCTGTACTGATAAGGTAACCTGATTAGCAGTTACATGGTATTTTCCCCCAGCATAGGCCTGGTGTTGGTGCACCACCCCAGCTATACTAATGTAAGGTGACCTGATTAGCAGTTACATGGTGACTTCTCTCAGCATAGGCCTGGTGTTGGTGCACCACCCCAGCTATACTAATATAAGGTAACCTGATTAGCAGTTACATGGTGACCTCTCCCAGCATAGGCCTAGTGTTTGGTGCACCACCCCAGCTGTACTAATATAAGGTGACCTGATTAGCAGTTACATGGTGTACTCTCTCAGCATAGGCCTGGTGTTGGTGCACCACCCCAGCTGTACTAATATAAGATGACCTGAGTATCCGTTACATGGTGACCTCTCCCAGCATAGGCCTGATGTTGGTGCTCCACCCCAGCTTTACTAATATAAGGTGACCTGATTAGCAGTGACATGGTGACCTCTCCCAACATAGGCCTGGTGTTGGTGCACCACCCCAGCTGTACTAATATAAGGTTACCTGTTTAGCCGTGACATGGTGACCTCTCCCAGCATAGGCCTGGTGTTTGGTGCACCACCCCAGCTGTACTAATATAAGGTGACCTGATTAGCAGTTACATGGTTACATCTCCCAGCATAGGCCTGGTGTTGGTGCACCACCCCAGCTGTACTAATATAAGGTGACCTGAGTATCCGTTACATGGTGACCTCTCCCAGCATAGGCCTGATGTTGGTGCACCACCCCAGCTGTACTAATATAAGGTAACCTGATTAGCAGTTACATGGTGACCTCTCCCAGCATAGGCCTAGTGTTTGGTGCGCCACCCCAGCTGTACTAATATAAGGTGATCTGATTAGCAGTTACATGGTGTACTCTCTCAGCATAGGTCTGGTGTTGGTGCACCACCCCAGCTGTACTAATATAAGGTGACCTGAGTATCCGTTACATGGTGACCTCTCCCAGCATAGGCCTGATGTTGGTGCACCACCCCAGCTGTACTAATATACGGTGACCTGAGTAGCCGTTACATGGTGACCTCTCCCATCATAGACCTGGTGTTTGGTGCACCACCCCAGCTGTACTAATATCAGGTGACCTGATTAGCAGTGACATGGTGACATCTCCCAGCATAGGACTAGTGTTGGTGCATCACCCCAGCTGTACTAATATCAGGTGACCTAATTAGCAGTGACATGGTGACATCTCCCAGCATAGGACTAGTGTTGGTGCACTACCCCAGCTGTACTGATAAGGTGACCTGATTAGCGGTTACATGGTGACCTCTCCCAGCATAAAACTGGTGTTGGTGCACCACCCCAGCTGTGCTGATATGGTAACCTGATTAGCAGTTACATGGTGACCTCTCCCAGCATAGGCCTAGTGTTTGGTGCGCCACCCCAGCTGTACTAATATAAGGTGATCTGATTTGCAGTTACATGGTGTACTCTCTCAGCATAGGTCTGGTGTTGGTGCACCACCCCAGCTGTACTAATATAAGGTGACCTGAGTATCCGTTACATGGTGACCTCTCCCAGCATAGGCCTGATGTTGGTGCACCACCCCAGCTGTACTAATATAAGGTGACCTGAGTAGCCGTTACATGGTGACCTCTCCCATCATAGACCTGGTGTTTGGTGCACCACCCCAGCTGTACTAATATCAGGTGACCTGATTAGCAGTGACATGGTGACATCTCCCAGCATAGGACTAGTGTTGGTGCATCACCCCAGCTGTACTAATATCAGGTGACCAAATTAGCAGTGACATGGTGACATCTCCCAGCATAGGACTAGTGTTGGTGCACTACCCCAGCTGTACTGATAAGGTGACCTGATTAGCGGTTACATGGTGACCTCTCCCAGCATAAAACTGGTGTTGGTGCACCACCCCAGCTGTGCTGATATGGTAACCTGATTAGCAGTTACATGGTGACCTCTCCCAGCATAGGCCTAGTGTTTGGTGCGCCACCCCAGCTGTACTAATATAAGGTGACCTGATTAGCAGTTACATGGTGTACTCTCTCAGCATAAGCCTGGTGTTGGTGCACCACCCCAGCTGTACTAATATAAGATGACCTGAGTATCCGTTACATGGTGACCTCTCCCAGCATAGGCCTGATGTTGGTGCTCCACCCCAGCTTTACTAATATAAGGTGACCTGATTAGCAGTGACATGGTGACCTCTCCCAACATAGGCCTGGTGTTGGTGCACCACCCCAGCTGTACTAATATAAGGTGACCTGAGTAGCCGTTACATGGTGACCTCTCCCAGCATAGGCCTGATGTTGGTGCACCACCCCAGCTGTACTAATATAAGGTAACCTGATTAGCAGTTACATGGTGACCTCTCCCAGCATAGGCCTAGTGTTTGGTGCACCACCCCAGCTGTACTAATATAAGGTGACCTGATTAGCAGTTACATGGTGACCTCTCCCAGCATAGGCCTGATGTTGGTGCACCACCCCAGCTGTACTAATATAAGATGACCTGAATAGCAGTTACATGGTGAACTCTCCTAGCATAGGAATGGTGTTGGTGCATTACCCCAGCTGTACTAATATAAGGTGACGTGATTAGCAGTTACATGGTGACCTCTTCCAGCATAGGACTTGTGTTTGTGCACCACCCCAGCTATACTAATATAAGGTGACCTGATTAGCAGTTACATGTTAACCTCTCCCAGCATAGGCCTGGTGTTGGTGCACCACCCCAGCTGTACTAATATAAGGTGACCTGATTAGCAGTTACATGGTGACCTCTCTCAGCATATGCCTGGTGTTGGTGCACCACCCCAGCTGTACTAATATAAGGTGACCTGATTAGCAGTTACATGGTGACTTCTCCCAGCATAGGCCTAATGTTTGGTGTACCACCCCAGCTGTACTAATATAAGGCGTCCTGATTAGCAGTGACATGGTGACCTCTCTCAGCATAGTCCTTGTGTTGGTGCACCACCCCAGCTTTACTAATATAAGGTGACCTGATTAGCAGTGACATGGTGACCTCTCCCAGCATAGGCCTGATGTTGGTGCACCACCCCAGCTGTACTAATATAAGATTACCTGAATAGCAGTTACATGGTGACCTCTCCCAGCATAGGAATGATGTTGGTGCATTACCCCAGCTGTACTAATATAAGGTGACCTGATTAGCAGTTACATGGTGACCTCTTCCAGCATAGGACTTGTGTTGGTGCACCACCCCAGCTATACTAATATAAGGTGACCTGATTAGCAGTTACATGTTAACCTCTCCCAGCATAGGCCTGGTGTTGGTGCACCACCCCAGCTGCACTAATATAAGGTGACCTGAATAGCAGTTACATGGTGACCTCTCTCAGCATATGCCTGGTGTTGGTGCACCACCCCAGCTGTACTAATATAAGGTGACCTGATTAGCAGTTACATCGTAACTTCTCCCAGCATAGGCCTAATGTTTGGTGTACCACCCCAGCTGTACTAATATAAGGCGTCCAGATTAGCAGTGACATGGTGACTCTCTCAGCATAGTCCTGGTGTTGGTGCACCACCCCAGCTTTACTAATATAAGGTGACCTGATTAGCAGTGACATGGTGACCTCTCCCAGCATAGACCTGGTGTTGGTGCACTACCCCAGCTGTGCTGATCAGGTGACCTGATTAGCAGTTACATGGTGACCTCTCCCAGCATAGGCCTGATGTTGGTGCACCACCCCAGCTGTACTAATATAAGATGACCTGATTAGCAGTTACATGGTGACCTCTCCCAGCATAGGAATGGTGTTGGTGCACCACCCCAGCTATACTAATATAAGGTGACCTGATTAGCAGTTACATGGTGACCTCTTCCAGCATAGGACTTGTGTTGGTGCACCACCCCAGCTATACTAATATGAGGTGACCTGATTAGCAGTTACATGTTAACCTCTCCCAGCATAGGCCTGGTGTTGGTGCACCACCCCAGCTGTACTAATATAAGGTGACCTGATTAGCAGTTACGTGGTGACCTCTCTCAGCATATGCCTGGTGTTGGTGCACCACCCCAGCTGTACTAATATAAGGTGACCTGATTAGCAGTTACTTGGTGACTTCTCCCAGCATAGGCCTAATGTTTGGCGCACCACCCCAGCTGTACTAATATAAGGTGACCTGATTAGCAGTGACATGGTGACCTCTACCAGCATAGACCTGGTGTTGGTGCACTACCCCAGCTGTGCTGATCAGGTGACCTGATTAGCAGTTACATAGTGACCTCTCCCAGCATAGGACTGGTGTTGGTGCACCACCCTGGCTGTACTGATAAGGTGACCTGATTAGCTGTTACATGGTGACTTCTCTCAGCATAGGCCTGGTGTTGGTGCACCACCCTGGCTATACTGATAAGGTGACCTGATTTTCAGTTACATGGTGACTTCTCTCAGCATAGGCCTGGTGTTTGGTGCACCACCCCGGCTGTACTGATAAGGTGACCTGATTCGCAGTTTCATGGTGACTTCTCCCAGCACAGACCTGGTGTTGGTGCACCACCCCAGCTGTACTAATATAAGGTGACCTGATTAGCAGTTACATGGTGACTTCTCTCAGCATAGGCCTGGTGTTGGTGCACCACCCCAGCTGTACTAATATAAGGTAACCTGATTAGCAGTTACATGGTAACCTCTCCCAGCATAGGCCTGGTGTTTGGTGCGCCACCCCAGCTGTACTAATATAAGGCGACCTGATTAGCAGTTACATGGTGTCCTCTCTCAGCATAGGCCTGGTGTTGGTGCACCACCCCAGCTGTAATGATAAGGTGACCTGATTAGAAGTTACATGGTGACATCTCCCAGCATAGACCTGGTGTTGGTGCACCACCCCGGCTGTACTGATAAGGTGACCTGATTAGCAGTTACATGGTGACTTCTCTCAGCATTGACCTGGTGTTGGTACACCACCCCGGCTGTACTAATATAACATACCTCCCAACATGACCCTCTCCAGGAGGACACAATGCTCTGCTCCTGCTCTTCCCTCTTACTGTATGATTACCATCACTGTGCTGTAGCCTAATACTGACCCAGTGCTCATACCTATGTCATACCACCCAACATGACCCTCTCCAGGAGGGACAGAATGCTCTGCTCCTGGACTTCCCTCTTAATGTATGATTACCATCACCTGTGCTGAAACACTTTTCTTATCCAGTAACCAGTTCAAAACAGGTGCCGGCAATCATAAATTAGGAGGAAAGTGCAGAAGCAGAGCATTGTGTCCCTCCTGGAGAGGTCATGTTGGGAGGTATGATATAAGGTGACCTGATTAGCAGTGACATGGTGACCTCTCCCAGCATAGGCCTGGTGTTGGTGCACCACCCCAGCTGTACTAATATAAGGTGACCTGAGTAGCCATTACATGGTGACCTCTCCCATCATAGACCTGGTGTTTGGTGCACCACCCCAGCTGTACTAATATCAGGTGACCTGATTAGCAGTGACATGGTGACATCTCCCAGCATAGGACTAGTGTTGGTGCATCACCCCAGCTATACTAATATCAGGTGACCTAATTAGCAGTGACATGGTGACATCTCCCAGCATAGGACTAGTGTTGGTGCACTACCCCAGCTGTACTGATAAGGTGACCTGATTAGCGGTTACATGGTGACCTCTCCCAGCATAAAACTGGTGTTGGTGCACCACCCCAGCTGTGCTGATATGGTAACCTGATTAGCAGTTACATGGTGTACTCTCTCAGAATAGGCCTGGTGTTGGTGCACCACCCCAGCTGTACTAATATAAGATGACTTGAGTATCCGTTACATGGTGACCTCTCCCAGCATAGGCCTGATGTTGGTGCTCCACCCCAGCTTTACTAATATAAGGTGACCTGATTAGCAGTGACATGGTGACCTCTCCCAACATAGGCCTGGTGTTGGTGCACCACCCCAGCTGTACTAATATAAGGTAACCTGTTTAGGCGTGACATGGTGACCTCTCCCAGCATAGGCCTGGTGTTTGGTGCACCACCCCAGCTGTACTAATATAAGGTGACCTGATTAGCAGTTACATGGTGACATCTCCCAGCATAGGCCTGGTGTTGGTGCACCACCCCAGCTGTACTAATATAAGGTGACCTGAGTAGCCGTTACATGGTGACCTCTCCCAGCATAGGCCTGATGTTGGTGCACCACCTCAGCTGTACTAATATAAGGTAACCTGATTAGCAGTTACATGGTGACCTCTCCCAGCATAGGCCTAGTGTTTGGTGCACCACCCTAGCTGTACTAATATAAGGTGACCTGATTAGCAGTTACATGGTGACCTCTCCCAGCATAGGCCTGATGTTGGTGCACCACCCCAGCTGTACTAATATAAGATGACCTGAATAGCAGTTACATGGTGAACTCTCCTAGCATAGGAATGGTGTTGGTGCATTACCCCAGCTGTACTAATATAAGGTGACCTGATTAGCAGTTACATGGTGACCTCTTCCAGCATAGGACTTGTGTTGGTGCACCACCCCAGCTATACTAATATAAGGTGACCTGATTAGCAGTTACATGTTAACCTCTCCCAGCATAGGCCTGGTGTTGGTGCACCACCCCAGCTGTACTAATATAAGGTGACCTGATTAGCAGTTACATGGTGACCTCTCTCAGCATATGCCTGGTGTTGGTGCACCACCCCAGCTGTACTAATATAAGGTGACCTGATTAGCAGTTACATGGTGACTTCTCCCAGCATAGGCTTAATGTTTGGTGTACCACCCCAGCTGTACTAATATAAGGCGTCCTGATTAGCAGTGACATGGTGACCTCTCTCAGCATAGTCCTGGTGTTGGTGCACCACCCCAGCTTTACTAATATAAGGTGACCTGATTAGCAGTGACATGGTGACCTCTCCCAGCATAGACCTGGTGTTGGTGCACTACCCCAGCTGTGCTGATCAGGTGACCTGATTAGCAGTTACATGGTGACCTCTCCCAGCATAGGCCTGATGTTGGTGCACCACCCCAGCTGTACTAATATAAGATGACCTGAATAGCAGTTACATGGTGACCTCTCTCAGCATAGTCCTGGTGTTGGTGCACCACCCCAGCTTTACTAATATAAGGTGACCTGATTAGCAGTGACATGGTGACCTCTCCCAGCATAGACCTGGTGTTGGTGCACTACCCCAGCTGTGCTGATCAGGTGACCTGATTAGCAGTTACATGGTGACCTCTCCCAGCATAGGCCTGATGTTGGTGCACCACCCCAGCTGTACTAATATAAGATGACCTGAATAGCAGTTACATGGTGACCTCTCCCAGCATAGTCCTGGTGTTGGTGCACCACCCCAGCTATACTAATATAAGGTGACCTGATTAGCAGTGACATGGTGACCTCTCCCAGCATAGACCTGGTGTTGGTGCACTACCCCAGCTGTGCTGATCAGGTGACCTGATTAGCAGTTACATGGTGACCTCTCCCAGCATAGGCCTGATGTTGGTGCACCACCCCAGCTGTACTAATATAAGATGACCTGAATAGCAGTTACATGGTGACCTCTCCCAGCATAGGAATGGTGTTGGTGCATTACCCCAGCTGTACTAATATAAGGTGACCTGATTAGCAGTTACATGGTGACCTCTTCCAGCATAGGACTTGTGTTGGTGCACCACCCCAGCTATACTAATATAAGGTGACCTGATTAGCAGTTACATGTTAACCTCTCCCAGCATAGACCTGGTGTTGGTGCACCACCCCAGCTGTACTAATATAAGGTGACCTGAATAGCAGTTACATGGTGACCTCTCTCAGCATATGCCTGGTGTTGGTGCACCACCCCAGCTGTACTAATATAAGGTGACCTGATTAGCAGTTACATGGTGACTTCTCCCAGCATAGGCCTAATGTTTGGTGTACCACCCCAGCTGTACTAATATAAGGCGTCCTGATTAGCAGTGACATGGTGACTCTCTCAGCATAGTCCTGGTGTTGGTGCACCACCCCAGCTTTACTAATATAAGGTGACCTGATTAGCAGTGACATGGTGACCTCTCCCAGCATAGACCTGGTGTTGGTGCACTACCCCAGCTGTGCTGATCAGGTGACCTGATTAGCAGTTACATGGTGACCTCTCCCAGCATAGGCCTGATGTTGGTGCACCACCCCAGCTGTACTAATATAAGATGACCTGAATAGCAGTTACATGGTGACCTCTCCCAGCATAGGAATGGTGTTGGTGCACCACCCCAGCTATACTAATATAAGGTGACCTGATTAGCAGTTACATGGTGACCTCTCCAAACATAGGCCTGGTGTTTGGTGCACCACCCCAGCTGTACTAATATAAGGTGACCTGTTTAGCCGTGACATGGTGACCTCTCCCAGCATAGACCTGGTGTTGGTGCACCACCCCGGCTGTACTAATAAGGTGACCTGATTAGCAGTTACATTGCGACCTCTCCCAGCATAGACCTGGTGCTTGGTGCACCACCCCAGCTGTGCTGATAAGGTGACCTGCTTAGCAGTTACACAGTGGCCTCTCTGCAGCTGAGCACTGCATGTAGCCTGCAGCTAGAAGCGTAGAAGTCCAGATCGCAGCAATCCATCTCATTATACCTGAGTGCTGACATTCCCGGTCTGGTTCATATTCTGCACATCAAAGTGTGTGTAATAAATTGTGATATAGTTTGTGTAACACTGTGCAGTAACTCCCCTGTGTACGAGGCGTTATTCAGCCCATTTGCCTATGAAGCACTGAGCGGTTTTATCCGAGGTTCTACACATGCAAACAATTTCCTAATTAGCTCTGCATGGATGGAATTTTCATGTCTCTCTTCCAAAGTCTCTGTGAAATAGTTAACTCTTTCATGGCATGAAGTCTCAGTTGTATCATGATCGCCTACCCTCCCGGCATGTCCGGGAAACAGACGTTTGTCAGTAACTGACTCGGACGCCTCCTCGTCAGCTGCCGGGATCTCGATGACGCGGTTTGTGGTGAATTGTGACATTATAGCGCAGTCCTCTGCTGCAAATTGTAGTATTTCACATTGGAGGGCGGGCCCCCGATGGCGCAATTTCTCAATGACCCCTTTCACCGCTGCCTCACATGCATGCGCAGTTCTGACCTGATCGCAGTGCAGTAAAAAATCCTAGCGTGCAATCAGATCGGATTTGTTTCTATGTGAATGGACGACTCTGTGAGCAATAAGCGGGTGGCTAATTAATCTGTTGAAGCTTGAAATATATCCTTGGGCTACCAACCAATTGAGTGCATGTGCGCCATAGGACCGCTCAAAGGCACCCTGTAGCCGCGCACGTGATGATGTGACATCACACAAGTGCACCATGGCGAGCGGTCACACCCCTCTCACCGCGCCCTGGTTGTAGTATATATCTGGCATCACACTGGCACAGACGAGTCTGAAATAAAATGATTAGTTCTCACAGTTACCAATCATACAAAGAAACCAAAATACAAGAATAAGACCACGTGCTGTAAATGTAGTTTTCCACTTGCGACCACCATACGAGTTTTTATTAAGTAATTCTCCCAGTTCTTGGCCTGGAATAAGCAGACACAGATTGCTTCATTCAGCGACACCACAGGCATCCAGCCATTGCAAAATGCTCTTTATTATACAGTGGCCGGGGAACATGTGTGAAGTGTTTATAACACAGAACATTAATGTTTCTATAAAGGCATTCCGGGGGAGAAGAGAATAGGGTATACATTGCCCGTACTTCCCGACACCTGGGGGAGAAGAGAATAGGGTATACATTGCCCGTACTTCCCGACACCTGGGGGAGAAGAGAATAGGGTATACATTGCCCGTACTTCCCGACACCTGGGGGAGAAGAGAATAGGGTATACATTGCCCGTACTTGCTGACATCCGGGGGAGAAGAGAATAGGGTATACATTGCCCGTACTTCCCGACACCTTGGGGAGAAGAGAATAGGGTATCCATTGCCCGTACTTCCCGACATCCGGGGGAGAAGAGAATAGGGTATACATTGCCCGTACTTGCAGACATCCGGGGGAGAAGAGAATAGGGTATACATTGCCCGTACTTGCCGACATCTGGGGGAGAAGAGAATAGGGTATACATTGCCCGTACTTGCCGACATCCGGGGGAGAAGAGAATAGGGTATCCATTGCCCGTACTTGCCGACATCCGGGGGAGAAGAGAATAGGGTATACATTGCCCGTACTTGCCGACATCCGGGGGAGAAGAGAATAGGGTATCCATTGCCCGTACTTGCCGACATCCGGGGGAGAAGAGAATAGGGTATACATTGCCCGTACTTGCCGACATCCGGGGGAGAAGAGAATAGGGTATACATTGCCCGTACTTCCCGACATCCGGGGGAGAAGAGAATAGGGTATACATTGCCCGTACTTGCCGACATCCAGGGGAGAAGAGAATAGGGTATACATTGCCCGTACTTCCCGACATCCGGGGGAGAAGAGAATAGGGTATCCATTGCCCGTACTTGCCGACATCCGGGGGAGAAGAGAATAGGGTATACATTGCCCGTACTTCTCGACATCCGGGGGAGAAGAGAATAGGGTATACATTGCCCGTACTTGCCGATATCCGGGGGAGAAGAGAATAGGGTATACATTGTCCGTACTTCCCGACATCCGGGGGAGAATAGAATAGGGTATACATTGCCCGTACTTGCCGACATCCGGGGGAGAAGAGAATAGGGTATCTATTGCCCGTACTTCCCGACATCCGGGGGAGAAGAGAATAGGGTATACATTGCCCGTACTTGCCGACATCCAGGGGAGAAGAGAATAGGGTATACATTGCCCGTACTTCCCGACATCCGGGGGAGAAGAGAATAGGGTATACATTGCCCGTACTTCCCGACATCCGGGGGAGAAGAGAATAGGGTATCCATTGCCCGTACTTCCCGACATCCGGGGGAGAAGAGAATAGGGTATACATTGCCCGTACTTGCCGACATCCGGGGGAGAAGAGAATAGGGTATACATTGCCCGTACTACCCGACATCCGGGGGAGAAGAGAATAGGGTATCCATTGCCCGTACTTGCCGACATCCGGGGGAGAAGAGAATAGGGTATCCATTGCCCGTACTTGCCGACATCCGGGGGAGAAGAGAATAGGGTATCCATTGCCCGTACTTGCCGACATCCGGGGGAGAAGAGAATAGGGTATCCATTGCCCATACTTGCCGACATCCGGGGGAGAAGAGAATACGGTATCCATTGCCCGTACTTGCCGACATCCGGGGGAGAAGAGAATAGGGTATCCATTGCCCGTACTTGCCGATATCCGGGGGAGAAGAGAATAGGGTATCCATTGCCCATACTTGCCGACATCCGGGGGAGAAGAGAATACGGTATACATTGCCCGTACTTGCCGACATCCGGGGGAGAAGAGAATAGGGTATCCATTGCCCGTACTTGCCGACATCCGGGGGAGAAGAAAATAGGGTATCCATTGCCCGTACTTGCCGACATCCGGGGGAGAAGAGAATAGGGTATACATTGCCCGTACTTGCCGACATCCGGGGGAGAAGAGAATAGGGTATACATTGCCCATACTTGCCGACATCCGGGGGAGAAGAGAATAGGGTATACATTGCCCGTACTTGCCGACATTCGGGGGAGGCGAGTATGGGGAACGCCAGAGAGGTGAAGAAGGGAAAAGACAGAGAGGTAAGTAAGGAGGAGGCATATCTATAATGGGTGCACATGGGCCCCGAGGTCCAGGGGGCCCAACCCGCACACACTGCACCCATTTGTTTAATACTTACCTCTCTAGAGTCCCCGTCGGAGCCATCCGTTCTCGGCAGCACAATAGAGTCTGCACACTAGGGGGTACAAACTCTATTGAGCTTTCTGAAAACTCCGGAAACGGTGGCCATTTTTCCGGCGTTTCGCGCATGCGCATTAAGAAAATCTTCAGTAAAATGGCTGCCACGCCATTTTCCTGGAGGTTCGTGCATGTGCAATAGAGTCTGTGCTCAGACTATTGCCGCTGTGGAGAAGGACGGCAGCACCGGGGAACGCCGAGGGGGTAAGTATTAAATCCTTGTGCATCGTCAGATGGAGGGGGCCGCTGATGCAGAAGGCTGCACACGAGCCTCCTCCTCTCTTGGGCCTCCTCCTCTCCTCTCTCTGGCTCCTGGACAGAGAGGTGAGTAAGGAGGGAGCCAGAGAGGTGAGTAAGGAGAAGGGCAGAGAGGTGAGTAGGGAGGAGGCCAGAGAGGTGAGTATTGAGAAGGTCAGAGAGGTGAGTAGGGAGGAGGCCAGAGAGGTGAGTAAGGAGGGAGCCAGAGAGGTGAGTAAGGAGGAGGGCAGAGAGGTGAGTAGGGAGGAGGCCAGAGAGGTGAGTAAGGAGAAGGGCAGAGAGGTGAGTAGGGAGGAGGCCAGAGAGGTGAGTAAGGAGGGGACCAGAGACGTGAGTAAGGAGGAGGGCAGAGAGGTGAGTAAGGAGGAGGCCAGAGAGGTGAGTAAGGAGGGGACCAGAGAGGTGAGTAAGGAGGGGACCAGAGAGGTGAGTAAGGAGGGGACCAGAGACGTGAGTAAGGAGGAGGCCAGAGAGGTGAGTAAGGAGGAGGCCAGAGAGGTGAGCAAGGAGGAGGCCAGAGAGGTGAGTAAGGAGGAGGGCAGAGAGGTGAGTAAGGAGGAGGCCAGAGAGGTGAGTAAGGAGAAGGGCAGAGAGGTGAATAAGGAGAAGGGCAGAGAGGTGAATAAGGAGAAGGGCAGAGAGGTGAGTAAGGAGGAGGCCAGAGAGGTGAGTAAGGAGGAGGCCAGAGAGGTGAGTAAGGAGGAGGCCAGAGAGGTGAGTAAGGAGGAGGCCAGAGAGGTGAGTAAGGAGAAGGGCAGAGAGGTGAGTAAAGAGAAGGGCAGAGAGGTGAGTAAGGAGAAGGGCAGAGAGGTGAGTAAGGAGAAGGGCAGGGAGGTGAGTAAGGAGGAGGCCAGAGAGGTGAGTAAGGAGGAGGGCAGAGAGGTGAGTAAGGAGGAGGCCAGAGAGGTGAGTAAGGAGACGGGCAGAGAGGTGAGTAGGGAGGAGGCCAGGGAGGTGAGTAAGGAGATGGGCAGAGAGGTGAGTAGGGAGGAGGCCAGAGAGGTGAGTAAGGAGGAGGGCAGAGAGGTGAGTAAGGAGGAGGCCAGAGAGGTGAGTAACGAGGATGCCAGAGAGGTGAGTAAGGAGAAGGGCAGAGAGGTGAGTAAGGAGGAGGCCAGAGAGGTGAGTAAGGAGGAGGCCAGAGAGGTGAGTAAGGAGAAGGGCAGAGAGGTGAGTAAGGAGGAGGGCAGAGAGGTGAGTAAGGAGGAGGGCAGAGAGGTGAGTAAGGAGGAGGGCAGAGAGGTGAGTAAGGAGAAGTGCAGAGAGGTGAGTAAGGAGAAGGGCAGAGAGGTGAGTAAGGAGAAGGGCAGGGAGGTGAGTAAGGAGAAGGGCAGGGAGGTGAGTAAGGAGAAGGGCAGAGAGTTGAGTAAGGAGAAGGGCAGAGAGGTGAGTAAAGAGAAGGGCAGAGAGGTGAATGTGCAGAGAGGTGAATAAGGAGAAGGGCAGGGAGGTGAGTAAGGAGAAGGGCAGAGAGGTGAGTAAGGAGAAGGGCAGAGAGGTGAGTAAGGAGGAGGGCAGAGAGGTGAGTAAGGAGGAGGGCAGAGAGGTGAGTAAGTAGAAGGGCAGGGAGGTGAGTAAGGAGAAGGGCAGAGAGGTGAGTAAGGAGAAGGGCAGAGAGGTGAGTAAGGAGGAGGGCAGAGAAGTGAGTAAGGAGAAGGGCAGAGAGGTGAGTAAGGAGGAGGCCAGAGAGGTGAGTGAGGAGAAGGGCAGAGAGGTGAGTAAGGAGCAGGCCAGAGAGGTGAGTAAGGAGAAGGGCAGAGAGGTGAATAAGGAGGAGGGCAGAGAGGTAAGTAAGGAGAAGGGCAGAGAGGTGAGTAAGGAGGAGGCCAGAGAGGTGAGTAAGGAGAAGGGCAGAGAGGTGAGTAAGGAGGAGGCCAGAGAGGTGAGTAAGGAGGAGGCCAGAGAGGTGAGTAAGTAGAAGGGCAGAGAGGTGAGTAAGGAGGAGGGCAGAGAGGTGAGTAAGGAGAAGGGCAGAGAGGTGAGTAAGGAGGAGGGCAGAGAGGTGAGTAAGTAGAAGGGCAGAGAGGTGAGTAAGGAGAAGGGCAGAGAGGTGAATAAGGAGAAGGGCAGAGAGGTGAGTAAGGAGAAGGGCAGAGAGGTGAGTGAGGAGAAGGGCAGAGAGGTGAGTGAGGAGGAGGCCAGAGAGGTGAGTGAGGAGAAGGGCAGAGAGGTGAGTAAGGAGGAGGCCAGAGAGGTGAGTAAGGAGAAGGGCAGAGAGGTGAGTAAGGAGAAGGGCAGAGAGGTGAGTAAGGAGGAGGGCAGAGAAGTGAGTAAGGAGAAGGGCAGAGAGGTGAGTAAGGAGGAGGCCAGAGAGGTGAGTGAGGAGAAGGGCAGAGAGGTGAGTAAGGAGCAGGCCAGAGAGGTGAGTAAGGAGAAGGGCAGAGAGGTGAATAAGGAGGAGGGCAGAGAGGTAAGTAAGGAGAAGGGCAGAGAGGTGAGTAAGGAGGAGGCCAGAGAGGTGAGTAAGGAGAAGGGCAGAGAGGTGAGTAAGGAGGAGGCCAGAGAGGTGAGTAAGGAGGAGGCCAGAGAGGTGAGTAAGTAGAAGGGCAGAGAGGTGAGTAAGGAGGAGGGCAGAGAGGTGAGTAAGGAGAAGAGCAGAGAGGTGAGTAAGGAGGAGGGCAGAGAGGTGAGTAAGTAGAAGGGCAGAGAGGTGAGTAAGGAGAAGGGCAGAGAGGTGAATAAGGAGAAGGGCAGAGAGGTGAGTAAGGAGAAGGGCAGAGAGGTGAGTGAGGAGAAGGGCAGAGAGGTGAGTGAGGAGGAGGCCAGAGAGGTGAGTGAGGAGAAGGGCAGAGAGGTGAGTAAGGAGCAGGCCAGAGAGGTGAGTAAGGAGAAGGGCAGAGAGGTGAGTAAGGAGCAGGCCAGAGAGGTGAGTAAGGAGAAGGGCAGAGAGGTGAGTAAGGAGAAGGGCAGAGAGGTAAGGAGCAGGCCAGAGAGGTGAGTAAGGAGAAGGGCAGAGAGGTGAGTAAGGAGAAGGGGAGAGAGGTGAGTAAGGAGGAGGCCAGAGAGGTGAGTAAGGAGAAGGGCAGAGAGGTGAGTAAGGAGGAGGGCAGAGAGGTGAGTAAGGAGGAGGGCAGAGAGGTGAGTAAGGAGAAGGGCAGAGAGGTGAGTAAGGAGAAGGGCAGGGAGGTGAGTAAGGAGAAGGGCAGGGAGGTGAGTAAGGAGAAGGGCAGGGAGGTGAGTAAGGAGAAGGGCAGAGAGGCGAGTAAGGAGAAGGGCAGAGAGGCGAGTAAGGAGAAGGGCAGAGAGGTGAGCAAGGAGGAGGCCAGAGAGGTGAGTAAGGAGGAGGCCAGAAAGGTGATTACGCTTGGGCACGCCTGCCTTTTTCCTGACACTCCCATAAAATGGCCACTTACCACCCACAAATGTTTGCTTCCTGTCAATCAGCCTGCGTTCACCAATTGATTTTAAAAAACGCTGATTTCTTTTGCAACGTGGCCTCGCGCTTGCGGCATTATGAGTTGTATGCATGCACAGTCATTCAATAATCGTCCACCTTGCAAATTTGCACAACATCAATCAGGTCTGATCAGACGCTTAGTTTGGCTGGGGATCATACCTGTCCACAATACTGAATGGACTATCAGGAAAAATGTGGCCAAACAAGAGTAATGTGTGATACGCCCCTATCACGTGGCTGTTCTGAGGTGTAATATGGGAAATGGACAGTAGGACATTCTGATGTTTGTAGTGCTGCTGCTGATGTCCGGGTCTCTCTCACCAGGTCTGTGTATCTGCACAACAATAAACTGACTGACGCTGGGATACCGGACAACATGTTTAATCGCTCTGACAATGTGGAGATCCTTATAATGTCCAGCAACTTCCTGAAGTACGTTCCCAAGCACCTGCCCCCTGCACTGTACAAACTGCACCTGAAGGTACATCTGCTGCATGTGACCTGAATGAAGCCCTAAAAAGGTCTACAGCCAATAAGTAGACCACTAATGGTCACCATGCATTAGGTCGACAGGGTGAAAATGTTGACATGACAAATGGCCAACACATTTTTTTATTATAAATCATTTTTTTCAGCTTATTATTTATACTTCCACGTGGACTACGATGGGGAATAGTAACCTGTGTGGAACGCAGCGGTAGTGGAGCGCGGCACCTTGCCCGAAGCATGGCCAGCTATTGGGGCTGGTTTGTGGCAGAAAAATGCCAAAACACGATTTCCATGTCGACCTTTTGACCGTGTCAACCTAATAAATGTTGACCATTAGTGGTCTACCTATTACCTTTTTAGTGTAGCTCTAATAATCCACACCCGGAAAGAATAAGGTGGTCTTCTATATACAACATCTAACATTGCAGCCGTCTCTGGTGCTGGAATACACAATACCCATAACCGTCAGTCCCTTGGAATAGTTGTGGCTGAGGTCAGCGGTAATACCTATGTAATACCTCCCAACATGACCTCTCCAGGAGGACACAATGCTCTGCTCCTGCACTTCCCTCTTACTGTATGATTACCATCACCTATGCTGTACCCTAATACTGACCCAGTGCTCATACCTATGTCATACCTCCCAACATGACCTCTCCAGGAGGACACAATGCTCTGCTCCTGCTCTTCCCTCTTACTGTATGATTACCATCACCTATGCTGTACCCTAATACTGACCCAGTGCTCATACCTATGTCATACCTCCCAACATGACCTCTCCAGGCGGACACAATGCTCTGCTCCTGCACTTCCCTCTTACTGTATGATTACCATCACCTGTGCTGTACCCTAATACTGACCCAGTGCTCATATCTATGTCATACCTCCCAACATGACCTCTCCAGGAGGACACAATGCTCTGCTCCTGCTCTTCCCTCTTACTGTATGAATACCATCACCTGTGCTGTGCCCCAATACTGACCCAGTGCTCATACCTGTGTCAAAAACCACAACATGACCTCTCCAGGAGGACACAATGCTCTGCTCCTGCACTTCCCTCTTACTGTATGATTACCATCACCTGTGCTGTACCATAATACTGACCCAGTGCTCATACCTATGTCATACCTCCCAACATGACCTCTCCAAGAACACAATGTTCTGCTCCTGCACTTCCCTCTTACTGTATGATTACCATCACCTGTGCTGTACCCCAATAATGACCCAGTGCTCATACCTATGTCATACCTCCCAACATGACCCTCTCCTGGAGGACACAGTGATCTGCTCCTGCACTTCCCTCTTACTGTATGATTACCATCACCTGTGCTGTACCCTAATACTGACCCAATGCTCATACCTATGTCATACCTCCCAACATGACCCTCTCCAGGAGGACACAATGCTCTGTTCCTGCTCTTCCCTCTTACTGTATGATTACCATCACCTGTGCTGTACCCTAATACTGACCCAGTGCTCATACCTATGTCATACCTCCCAACATGACCTCTCCAGGAGGACACAATGCTCTGCTCCTGCTCTTCCCTCTTACTGTATGATTACCATCACCTGTGCTGTACCGTAATACTGACCCAGTGCTCATACCTATGTCATACCTCCCAACATGACCTCTCCAGGAGGACCCAATGCTCTGTTCCTGCTCTTCCCTCTTACTGTATGATTACCATCACCTGTGCTGTACCCTAATACTGACCCAGTGCTCATACCTATGTCATACCTCCCAACATGACCTCTCCAGGAGGACACAATGCTCTGCTCCTGCTCTTCCCTCTTACTGTATGATTACCATCACCTGTGCTGTACCCTAATACTGACTCAGTGCTCATACCTATGTCATACCTCCCAACATGACCCTCTCCTGGAGGACACAGTGCTCTGCTCCTGCACTTCCCTCTTACTGTATGATTACCATCACCTGTGCTGTACCCTAATACTGACCCAGTGCTCATACCTATGTCATACCTCCCAACATGACCTCTCCAGGAGGACACAATGTTCTGCTCCTGCTCTTCCCTCTTACTGTATGATTACCATCACTTGTGCTGTACCCTAATACTGACCCAGTGCTGATACCTATGTCATACCTCCAACATGACCTCTCCAGGAGGACACAATGCTCTGCTCCTGCTCTTCCCTCTTACTGTATGATTACCATCACCTGTGCTGTACCCTAATACTGACCCAGTGCTCATACCTATGTCATACCTCCCAATATGACATCTCCAGGAGGACACAATGCTCTGCTCCTGCAATCCCCTCTTACTGTATGATTACCATCACCTGTGCTGTACCCTAATACTGACCCAGTGCTCATACCTATGTAATACCTCCCAACATGACCTCTCCAGGAGGACACAATGCTCTGCTCCTGCTCTTCCCTCTTACTGTATGATTACCATCACCTGTGCTGTACCCTAATACTGACCCAGTGCTCATACCTATGTAATACCTCCCAACATGACCTCTCCAGGAGGACACAATGCTCTGCTCCTGCACTTCCCTCTTACTGTATGATTACCATCACCTGTGCTGTACCCTAATACTGACCCAGTGCTCATAGCTATGTCATACCTCCCAACATGACCTTTCCAGGAGGACACAATGCTCTGCTCCTGCTCTTCCCTCTTACTGTATGATTACCATCACCTGTGCTGTACCCTAATACTGACCCAGTGCTCATACCTATGTCATACCTCCCAACATGACCCTCTCCAGTAGGACACAATGCTCTGCTCTTCCCTCTTACTGTATGATTACCATCACCTGTGCTGTACCCTAATACTGACCCAGTGATGATACCTATGTCATACCTCCCAACATGACCTCTCCAGGAGGACACAATGCTCTGCTCCTGCTCTTCCCTCTTACTGTATGATTACCATCACCTGTGCTGTACCCTAATACTGACCCAGTGCTCATACCTATGTCATACCTCCCAACATGACCTCTCCAGGAGGACACAATGCTCTGCTCCTGCTCTTCCCTCTTACTGTATGATTACCATCACCTGTGCTGTACCCCAATACTGACCCAGTGCTCATACCTATGTCACACCTCCCAACATGACCTCTCCAGGAGGACACAATGCTCTGCTCCTGCACTTCCCTCTTACTGTATGATTACCATCACCTGTGCTGTACCCTAATACTGACCCAGTGCTCATACCTATGTCATACCTCCCAACATGACCTCTCCAGGAGGACACAATGCTCTGCTCCTGCTCTTCCCTCTTACTGTATGATTACCATCACCTGTGCTGTACCCCAATACTGACCCAGTGCTCATACCTATGTCATACCTCCCAACATGACCTCTCCAGGAGGACACAATGCTCTGCTCCTGCTCTTCCCTCTTACTGTATGAATACCATCACCTGTGCTGTGCCCCAATACTGACCCAGTGCTCATACCTGTGTCAAAAACCACAACATGACCTCTCCAGGAGGACACAATGCTCTGCTCCTGCACTTCCCTCTTACTGTATGATTACCATCACCTGTGCTGTACCATAATACTGACCAAGTGCTCATACCTATGTCATACCTCCCAACATGACCTCTCCAAGAACACAATGCTCTGCTCCTGCACTTCCCTCTTACTGTATGATTACCATCACCTGTGCTGTGCCCCAATACTGACCCAGTGCTCATGCCTATGTCATACCTCCCAACATGATCTCTCCAGGAGGACACAATGCTCTGCTCCTGCACTTCCCTCTTACTGTATGATTACCATCACCTGTGCTGTACCCTAATACTGACCCAGTGCTCATACCTATGTCATACCTCCCAACATGACCTCTCCAGGAGGATACAATGCTCTGCTCCTGCTCTTCCCTCTTACTGTATGAATACCATCACCTGTGCTGTACCCTAATACTGACCCAGTGCTCATACCTGTGTCGAAAAACCACAACATGACCTCTCCAGGAGGACACAATGCTCTACTCCTGCATTTCCCTCTTACTGTATGATTACCATCACCTGTGCTGTACCCTAATACTGACTTAGTGCTCATACCTATGTCATACCTCCCAACATGATCTCTCCAGGAGGGACACAATGCTCTGCTCCTGCACTTCCCTCTTACTGTATGATTACCATCACCTGTGCTGTACTCCAATACTGACCCAGTGCTCATACCTATGTCAAAAAAACAACAACATGACCTCTCCAGGAGGACACAAAGCTCTGCTCCCGTACTTCCCTCTTACTGTATGATTACCATCACCTGTGCTGTACCCTAATACTGACCCAGCGCTCATACCTATGTCATACCTCCCAACATGACCTCTCCAGGAGGACACAATGCTATGCTCCTGCACTTCCCTCTTACTGTATCATTACCATCACCTGTGCTGTACCCTTATACTGACCCAGTGCTCATACCTATGTCATACCTCCCAACATGACCCTCTCCAGGAGGACACAATGCTCTGCTCCTGCTCTTCCCTCTTCCTGTATGATTACCATCACCTGTGCTGTACCCTAATACTGACCCAGTGCTCATACGTATGTCATACCTCCCAACATGACCTCTCCAGGAGGACACAATGCTCTGCTCCTGCACTTCCCTCTTACTGTGTGATTACCATAACCTGTGCTGTACCCCAATACTGACCCAGTGCTCATGCCTATGTCATACCTCCCAACATGATCTCTCCAGGAGGACACAATGCTCTGCTCCTGCACTTCCCTCTTACTGTATGATTGCCATCACCTGTGCTGTACCCTAATACTGACCCAGTGCTCATACCTATGTCATACCTCCCAACATGACCTCTCCAGGAGGACCCAATGCTCTGTTCCCGTACTTCCCTCTTACTGTATGATTACCATCACCTGTGCTGTACCCTAATACTGACCCAGTGCTCATACCTATGTCATTCCTCCCAACATGATCTCTCCAGGAGGACACAATGCTCTGCTCCTGCTATTCCCTCTTACTGTATGATTACTATCACCTGTGCTGTACCCTAATACTGACCCAGTGCTCATACCTATGTCATACCTCCCAACATGACCCTCTCCAGGAGGACACAATACTCTGCTCCTGCTCTTCCCTCTTACTGTATGATTACTATCACCTGTGCTGTACCCTAATACTGATCCAGTGCTCATACCTATGTCATACCTCCCAACATGACCCTCTCCAGGAGGACACAATGCTCTGCTCCTGCTCTTCCCTCTTACTGTATGATTACCATCACCTGTGCTGTACCCTAATACTGACCCAGTGCTCATACCTATGTCATACCTCCCAACATGACCCTCTCCAGGAGGACACAATGCTCTGCTCCTGCTCTTCCCTCTTACTGTATGATTACCATCACCTGTGCTGTACCCTAATACTGACCCAGTGCTCATACCTATGTCATACCTCCCAACATGACCTCTCCAGGAGGACACAATGCTCTGCTCCTGCACTTCCCTCTTACTGTGTGATTACCATAACCTGTGCTGTACCCCAATACTGACCCAGTGCTCATGCCTATGTCATACCTCCCAACATGATCTCTCCAGGAGGACACAATGCTCTGCTCCTGCACTTCCCTCTTACTGTATGATTACCATCACCTGTGCTGTACCCCAATACTGACCCAGTGCTCATACCTATGTCATACCTCCCAACATGACCTCTCCAGGAGGATACAATGCTCTGCTCCTGCTCTTCCCTCTTACTGTATGAATACCATCACCTGTGCTGTACCCTAATACTGACCCAGTGCTCTTACCTATGTCATACCTCCCAACATGACCCTCTCCAGGAGGACACAATACTCTGCTCCTGCTCTTCCCTCTTACTGTATGATTACTATCACCTGTGCTGTACCCTAATACTGATCCAGTGCTCATACCTATGTCATACCTCCCAACATGACCCTCTCCAGGAGGACACAATGCTCTGCTCCTGCTCTTCCCTCTTACTGTATGATTACCATCACCTGTGCTGTACCCTAATACTGACCCAGTGCTCATACCTATGTCATACCTCCCAACATGACCCTCTCCAGGAGGACACAATGCTCTGCTCCTGCTCTTCCCTCTTACTGTATGATTACCATCACCTGTGCTGTACCCTAATACTGACCCAGTGCTCATACCTATGTCATACCTCCCAACATGACATCTCCAGGAGGACACAATGCTCTGCTCCTGCACTTCCCTCTTACTGTATGATTACCATCACCTGTGCTGTACCCTAATACTGACCCAGTGCTCATACCTATGTCATACCTCCCAACATGACCTCTCCCGGAGGACACAATGCTCTTCTCCTGCTCTTACCTCTTACTGTATGATTACCATCACCTGTGCTGTACCCTAATACTGACCCAGTGCTCATACCTATGTCATACCTCCCAACATGACCTCTCCAGGAGGACACAATGCTCTGCTCCTGCACTTCCCTCTTACTGTGTGATTACCATAACCTGTGCTGTACCCCAATACTGACCCAGTGCTCATGCCTATGTCATACCTCCCAACATGGCCTTCTCCAGGAGCACACAATGCTCTGCTCCTGCACTTCCCTCTTACTGTATGATTACCACCACCTGTGCTGTACCCTAATACTGACCCAGTGCTCATACCTATGTCATACCTCCCAACATGACCTCTCCAGGAGAACACAATGCTCTGCTCCTGCTCTTCCCTCTTACTGTATGATTACCATCACCTGTGCTATACCCTAATACTGACCCAGTGCTCATACCTATGTCATACCTCCCAACATGACCCTCTCCAGGAGGACACAATGCTCTGCTCCTGCTCTTCCCTCTTACTGTATGATTACCATCACCTGTGCTGTACCCCAATACTGACCCAGTGCTCATACCTATGTCATACCTCCCAACATGACCTCTCCAAGAGGACACAATGCTCTGCTTCTGCTCTTCCCTCTTACTGTATGATTGCCATCACCTGTGCTGTACCCTAATACTGACCCAGTGCTCATACCTGTGTCATACCCCCCAACATGACCTCTCCAGGAGGACACAATGCTCTGCTCCCGTACTTCCCTCTTACTGTATGATTACCATCACCTGTGCTGTACCGTAATACTGACCCAGTGCTCATACCTATGGCATACCTCCCAACATGACCTCTCCAGGAGGACACAATGCTCTGCTCCTGCTCTTCCCTCTTACTGTATGATTACCATCACCTGTGCTGTACCCTAATACTGACCCAGTGCTCATACCTATGTCATACCTCCCAACATGACCTCTCCAGGAGGACACAATGCTCTGCTCCCGTACTTCCCTCTTACTGTATGATTACTATCACCTGTGCTGTACCCTAATACTGACCCAGTGCTCATACCTATGTCATACCTCCCAACATGACCTCTCCAGGAGGACACAATGCTCTGCTCCTGCTCTTCTCTCTTACTGTATGATTGCCAGCACCTGTGGTGAATGGAGTAATGGATAAGAAAGGTGTTCAGCACAGGTTAGAGCAATCATACAGTAAGAGGGAAGATCAGGAGCCGAGCGTTCTGTCCCTTCTGGTAAGGGTTATGTTGGGAGGTATGCAGTATACAGCTGTGACCTCTGCTAGTAATATACATCTATCTACAGTATGTCTATAGTTCGCCAGCATGTGGTCATGTAGGAAAGGAAATACCAGGCCTGACAAATATAGTATATCCCACCTATGCATGTGCTATTCAGTAACTGCTCATTTGCTGCAATTGTATATATACTGTATATATATTGTAGAACGGGCACTGGAAGTAAGGACTCGCAGGCAGGTATTCCGGTTACATCCACAGTGTCATTACTGGCATCAGACACTGTAGCACGGCATACACAGGCTTAGGCCTGGTCACACAGGTACATACAGAAAATAAGCAAAGAAATGCATTAAGTCCCAGCACTCCTCCATGCTCAATAGTTAGTCCGCTGCCGTGGCTGCAGCCACACATGCCGTGCTCTTCTGGCACAACCGATGTCCACAGTCCCTGACACTACAAGCTGAACCCTACTCACTGGCCTCTAACAGGCATCACTGCCATGTGCATTTGGTGAATGGGACTTTTAAACTTCTCTCCTGCCTCTGACTTCATGCTGTCTCTTGGTGAACTGGAAAACCCGGACCTCTGTTTCTCCAGTTGCAGCTGTGCAATCCAGAAAGCCCGGAGCTATAAATATCCACTGCAGGTGCAGAATGTGCAAGTCTTGTTTTATACTTCCTTGGAGGGAGGTGATCCCACAAGAATGTGGTCAGTTGTGGTGAGACACATATCCTCTCCCCACAATAAATATATATATTTATATATAATATGTACTTTGTTGTCAGGTTATATATGTGTTGTACTGTCCTGCCTTCGCTGTCACATTATATATGTGCTGTGCTGTGACATTATATACGTGCTGCGCTGTCACATTATATATGTGCTGTCCTGCCTGTGATGTCATGTTATATACGTTCTGTTATGTCACATTATATACGTTCTGCGCTGTCACATTATATATGTGCTGTCCTGCCTGTGATGTCAGGTTATATACGTTCTGTTATGTCACATTATATACCTGCTGTGCTGTCCTGCCTGTGTTGTACTGTCACATTATATACGTGCTGTGCTGTCACATTATATACGTGCTGTGCTGTCACATTATATATGTGCTGTGCTGTGACATTATATATGTGATGCGCTGTCACATTATATATGTGTTGTGTTGTCACATTACACACGTGCTGTCACATTATATACGTGCTGTGCTGTGACATTATATACATGCTGCGCTGTCACATTATACACGTGCTGCGCTGTCACATTATATATGTGATCTGCTGTCACATTATATATGTGATGTGCTGTCTGTGCTCTTGGGTTATATACGTGCTGTGCTGTCCTGCCACATTATATATGTGCTGTCCTGCCTGTGATGTCAGGTTATATACGTTCCGTTATGTCACATTATATACCTGCTGTGCTGTCCTGCCTGTGTTGTACTGTCACATTATATACGTGCTGTGCTGTCACATTATATACGTGCTGTGCTGTCACATTATATACGTGCTGTGCTGTCACATTATATACGCGCTGTTACAAAATATGTGTACTGTGCTGTCACATTATATACGTGCTGTGACATTATATACGTGCTGTTACAAAATATGCGTACTGTGCTGTCACATTATATACGTGCTGTCACAATACATAGATTTGTGCTGTGCTGTCATATTATATCCGGGCCGTACTGTATATGGCTGTAGTAACACTCTCTGTCTCACAGAACAATAAGCTGGAGAAGATCCCGGAAGGCGCTCTCAGTCAGCTGTCTAACCTGCGTGAGCTCTACCTGCAGCACAACCTCCTGACCAATGATGGGATGAACAATGAGACATTTGGGTGAGACCCCTCTTAGGAACTCGCTCACATTCACTACTGAGGTCCAATAATATATAAGACCCTATACAGTACAGCCAGCGGTGTTGTATCTATATGTACACGGAATCATGTTATATAGGTGCGGGCAGACTAATATATAAGACCCTATACAGTACAGCCAGCGGTGTTGTATCTATATGTACACGGAATCATGTTATATAGGTGCGGGCAGAATAATATATAAGACCCTATACAGGTCAGCCAGCGGTGGTGTCTCTGCATGTACACGGAATTATGTTATATATGTGTGGGCAGAATAATATGTAAGACCCTATACAGTACAGCCAGCGGTGGTGTCTCTGCATGTACACGGAATTATGTTATATATGTGTGGACAGAATAATATGTAAGACCCCTATACAGTACAGCCAATGGTGGTGTCTCTGCATGTACACGGAATCATGGTATATAGGTGCAGGTAGAATAATATATAAGACCCTATACAGTACAGCCAATGGTGGTGTCTCTGCATGTACACGGAATCATGTTATATAGGTGTGGGCAGAATAATATGTAAGACCCTATACAGTACAGCCAGCGGTGGTGTCTCTGCATGTACACGGAATTATGTTATATATGTGTGGACAGAATAATATGTAAGACCCCTATACAGTACAGCCAATGGTGGTGTCTCTGCATGTACACGGAATCATGGTATATAGGTGCAGGTAGAATAATATATAAGACCCTATACAGTACAGCCAATGGTGGTGTCTCTGCATGTACACGGAATCATGTTATATAGGTGCGGGCAGAATAATATGTAAGACCCTATACAGTACAGCCAGTGGTGGTGTCTCTGTGCTCTTGACTCTGTTGCTCCACCAACCACTATTCACCCTCGCAAATTAACACCTCAACCCTGGCACACCAAATGCACCAGATATCTGCAAAAATGCTCACGTACTGCTGAGTGACACTGGAGGAAATCACGCTCTAAGGCAGACTTCCTCCATTTCAAACTTATGCTCTCATCCTTCAGTGCTGCCCTTTCTCTTGCTAAACAGTCATACTTCAAGAACCTCATCTCCTTCCAGTCTTCCAACCCCCGGCGCCTCTTTGCCACTCTCAACTCACCCCTCTGCCCACCTCCACCTCGTCTCCCTTCCTCACTCTCTGCTCTTGACTTTGCCAATTACTTCACATCCAAAATTGACTCCATACGTCAGGACATCACATCACACCAGTCCATCAGTAATCAGCTTTCTCCTATCCCTTACCAACCCTCCCCATCCCTCGCACCTACTCTGTCATCTTTCTCTCATGCATCTGGAGAGGAAGTCATGGCCCTCATTCATTCCTGTCCCCTCACCACCTCCCCACTTGACCCTATCCCCTCTCGCCTCCTCTGCTACCTCTCTCCTTCTGCTTGTTCCCATCTTTCCCACCTTCTCAATCTTTCCCTCTCATCAGGCACTGTCCCCTCTGCCTTCAAGCATGCACTCATCTCTCCTATTCTTAAAAAACCTACACTTGATCCAAACACTCTCTCCAACTACCGACCCATCTCTCTCCTCCCTTTTGCCTCCAAACTCCTTGAGCGTATTGTCTACAACCGTCTTACTTCCTTTCTTTCCTCACACTTACTGCTTGACCCATTCCAGTCTGGCTTCCGTCCTCTCCACTCCACTGAAACTGCCCTCACTAAAGTATGCAATGACCTCCATGCTGCTAAATATAAGGGACACTACTCTATACTTATTCTACTTGATCTCTCTGCTGCTTTTGACACTGTGGACCATCCTCTCCTACTGCAAATTCTTCACTCCATTGGTCTACGTGACACTGCCCTCTCTTGGCTGTCCTCCTACCTTTCTGACCGTTCTTTCTCTGTCTCCTCTCATGACTCCACCTCCCCCTCACTTCCACTAACTGTATGGGTACCCCAAGGTTCTGTCCTTGGTCCTCTTCTCTTCTCTCTCTATACGTCCTCACTAGGTAAGCACATCAGTTCTTTTGGTTTCCAATATCATCTCTACGCTGATGACACCCAAATCTATCTTTCCTCTCCAGACCTCTCCCCTGCTCTCCTCACTCGTATCTCCAACTGTCTATCTGCTACCTCTTCCTGGATGTCCCAGCGCTTTCTTAAACTTAACATGTCTAAGACCGATTATTATCGGGGGTGTGGCCTGGCTGTGGATGCAGGAGGTTGTGCTGCACTCAAGCTCCTGCCACAGTAGCAGTTTAACTGCTCATTTGCCCTACAAACATAACTGGTACCCTTCATATACCCTACTCAGACCCCCCCAGCACTGAACAGGGCGGTTGCGGAGCCGGCGGGTGCCCCCTGGACCCGTGCGGGTTGCGGCCTACCCCGCCAGCTGGAGCCGGGACCTCGCGTTTGGAGCTGCCCCGGACCAGAAGTGCGGCGCCCTGCGGCGGAGAGACGGGCCGGAGCTGTCCCCAACACCCCCAGAGCCCCCGCACCACTCACCACTCGTCACCTCGTCCTGGTGAGTCTATACCTGGACGATCCGCTCTGTGCGGCGGGTCCCCGTGTACCCGGCGGCTGGCTCCGTTGCGAGAGGGAGTGCGGCGCCGGTCACGTGGTGCCGCTCCCGGGGCCGGACGCGGCCACTGACATAACCAAAGCTCACAGCGTGCCCCAGGAGACCCCGCTCCGGGGAAGCCAGCCACTGCCACCACTGAAAATATCCCGCAGACAGGGGATACATAAGGCCCATTACAGGCACCTGGAGGTAGCAGCCTGGCGGCGCCATCTTAGATCCTGGCAGACACCACTGGCAATTGGGAATAGGAGCCTGCCGACGCCATTTTTATATCTGGAAAGGCGCCCATACTAAGAGTGCTGTATAGCCCTGCTGCCAAATAGGGTGTAGGTGACAGGGGCTGTTGACACAGGATCCCAACCACCCCACTAGTTATAGGGGACGAGCTGCACATTCTTTGCCTGACATAGGGAACTGAAGCTCCCCCTGGTGGACCCCTGCTACATCTCACCTCCCCTACTGCTACACTTGCTTGTATTATAACAAAACAACTTGCCTATAACTAGCCACCGCTGTGTGACCACCATGTCCCCACCCAAAAGGAAATAGACGCCTCCTCCTGCAGCCATGTAGGGCCGTCTCGAGGGATGATGGCTGACGCCTTCTGACACGTTCTACTACCAAAATGACCACAGATCTGTTTGGCTGATTCTGCAATATCTTGCTAGACCCGACACGATAACGCATCCACCCGGACATGTCTGTAACTGCGCGATTCACCGAACGCACTCACCACTGCACCTGACACTCTCTTCTGTATGGTGGCGACTTAGGGATCAGTGAATATCAGCCCCAAGCTCTGGGATATGGGACCGAGGGAGTGCTCAAAGTGTGACCTGTGATACTGAATCGCCCATCACATCTGCCCCAACGCCTGTCGCATAGGTTTCGACGCCCACATCCCCTTCTTATTACCCATGAGTCGCAGGAAACGTAGGGGAGTGAAAACCTCTATTTGTCAGTCTGAAGTCACCCCCCGCTCAGACCTAAGGCGGTTTCTCAATCTCCGGAAAGATACAGTTATGTCGACTCCACCGACGCCTTCCTCTCCGGCACATTCCGAGAGGGCAGAGAAGCAAGGCGAAAACAGAGTGACTACACCAGATAGGAACTCCACTGGACAGCAAGACATGCAGAAGGTCCTCACCCTCCTGCAGACCTTGCCCACTAAGGCGGACTTCACATCTTTGGAGAGTAAACTCCGAGATGTGGTCCACTCTGAGGTGTCCTCACTTCGGTCTGAACTGACTCAGCTGGGTTCTCGAATTGAAACATTGGAGACCAGGGGAGATGAATCCAACGCTTTCCAACACGCACTGGTGGATACTATCAGACTTCAAGCAGAAGAGATTCAGAACCTGCACGACCATCTTGATGATATAGACAACAGGGGACGTAGGAATAACCTGCGAGTGAGGGGCATTCCTGAAGACATACCACAGCAAAGCATCCCAGATGTCCTCAACAAGATCTTTGGTGCAGTCCTGGAAACCGACCCGAACGACCCCATTGTTTTCGACAGGGCACACAGAGCACTGCGTCCCAGAGGCTTGCAGTCCGACCGACCAAGAGACATTATTTGCCGCCTTCACTACTACAGCCAAAAAGAAGAGATAATCAGGAAACTCCGGAACGCCGGAGACCTAGACTTCAACGGCGCACCTATCCATGTCTTCCAGGACCTTTCTCGCCACACCCTACAGTCAAGACGTCAATTAAAACCCCTAACAGACGCCCTCCGTAAAAACAACATCAAATACAGGTGGGGTTTTCCGTTCAGCATCACAGCGACCAATGACGGCAGGTCTGCAATGATTCTGACCCCCGAGGATGTCGCCCCCTTCTGCTCCACCCTATCTATTGACCCAGTACAGGTCCCTGAGTGGCAATCCGTAGGCTTGAGGATACGCCCCCCCCAACCTCCCCGGGCTGACATACCTTTCCAAACAGTGGGATCTCCTTCAGCAGCACAGAAAAGGAATCGCTCCCTTCCGTCCCCTCTGTCTTCATCTTCTCCCTCGGCTGCGAAGACCTGATCGCCCCACCTTTAAAATGGCAACCTTTCCTCGCTACGCAGGACTGACGGGCACGGAGAGGACTACTCCATTATGTCAAGTCCCCATAGGAGGGTCCATGGCTCCTATATGAAGACTGCCTCCCTTGAGGCACCATGCAGTTGAGGGGCGCGTTGCCTCTCAGGCTCCCGCCTCTATATTTGATAGTCCCGTCATGCCCGAGGGACCTAGACATTTTAACTTCCCGAACAGAGTGAGATTTAAGCAACTCTGCCACGGTATTTACTGTATTATCGTAGCTCGGGTAATGTACTGTTCCTAATGTGGTGGCATGCAATGTTCACATTATTGTGGTTATTAATTATGTTCCATTGATATAGTTCGTGTGGGAGGGCGGATCCGTTCCCCCCCTCGTTACCCCATTTGCACCGCAATGTTTGGTCCTGGAAGGATCGATGGGGACACTGTCCCCGTTGTTCGTATCACCAGGAGCGGTGTTACGTCTTCACATGTTCAACTGTTCTATATTGCTATGTTTTTCTGTTCTGTTGTTCTTCCCCTATCCCTTTCTTTCTCCCCTCCTCTTCTTCAGGTTCTCTCTTCCCTTCCAAAATTACCTAGACTCACCAATGCCCAAACCCTACTCTATGCTGCTGGGATCTCGGGAAGACCAGATTTACTATTTCTTTTTGGAACGGGTAAATGACGCTACTAAAAGTGGTTTCTATTAATGGCCGGGGACTCAACATTCCTGAGAGGCGGTCAAGGGCCTTACGAGAATTGAAAGCCGAAAAAGCAGACGTTGCCTTTGTGCAAGAAACCCACTTTAAAGAGGGAGTGGCCCCCTCTCTCGGGAATCGAGACTTCCCTACAGGGTATTTCTCCAATAACGTTGATGGTAAGACATTGGGGGTAGCGATTCTGATCGCCAAGCATGTTACCCTCGCTGATGTTGTTTGTCATCAACTTGTCCCCGGCAGGGCTCTACTTATAAACTGCACCATTGCTAATAGAGCTCTTACATTTCTCAATGTTTATGCCCCCAATAAGGCACAGCCAGGCTTTTTGGAAAGAGTCCTCACGCTAGCCCAACCTCATATTAATGGGATTCTGCTTTTTGGCGGGGATTTAAACTGGTCTTTGGAGCCCCGATTAGACTCCTCCAACCCCTCCCCAAGGTATTCGGATAAATTACACCGTAGGGTCCGGAAGATTCTACATAACTTCCAACTTATAGATGTCTGGAGGATACAACACCCCTCCACTAGGGATTTTAGCTTTTATTCACACCCTCACAACACTTACACTAGGATTGACTACTTATTTATCCCGCATAGATTTTTGCACCTGGCTGAGGTATCTGCTGTGGGCAACATGTCCTGGACAGACCATGCTCCCGTCTCTCTGGGGGTTCGCCTGTCCCCTGCCCGCCCGAACTCCTACACGTGGAGACTAAACGAGATGATCATCCAGGACCCCGGTTGCCAGCAGCAGATCAGAGAGGCGATAGCCGATTATATTGAGGTCAACGACACAGAGGAGATCTCTAAGGTGGTAGTTTGGGAGGCACACAAATGTGTAATAAGAGGAAAACTCATTCAACTGGGCGCCCATAGGAAAAGACAACATATGGCGGCACGGGAGGCCTTGTTACAAAGAATTCAAGCCTTAGAACTTCTCCATAAATCCACCATGTCAGATGAAAACCTTCAATCATTACTAATGGCTCGGAAGGAATTAGACTCGCTTATGTCCCACAGATTGAAGTTAGAGGCTAGAAAATGTCGTAGTCGCTATTTCCTATGGGGGAACAAGCCTGGGAAGCTGCTAGCGCGGGCTCTCCAGGCTCAACGCGCGGCATCTTTTATATCTAAAGTAAAATCTCATACGGGAACAACACAACACACCACGACAGAGATAGCAGCAGCTTTCCGACATTATTATACCCAATTATACAACCTAAGAGACTCCACGGAGGCAGAATCTGATCTTTCCCGAAAGGCCTCCATTGCAGAGTTTTTAAGGGAAATTAATTTCCCCACTCTTACACCTGAAGAAGTCGAGTCACTTGAGAACCCCTACTCTCTGGCAGAGCTCGAAGAAGCTGTTAAGACCACCCCAAATGGCAGGAGCCCGGGCCATGACGGCTTCTCTTTAGCCTACTATAAGACATTTGGAGATGTTTTGCTACCTATGATGCTTAGAGCTTTTAATCAGGTTTCAGACCAGTCCTCCTTCTCCCTCCAGTCTATGCTCGCACATATCACAGTGATACATAAGGAGGGCAAAGACCCGTCACACTGTTCCAGCTATAGACCCATTTCCCTACTAAACGTAGACTTGAAGCTCTTCGCCAAATTAATGGCGAATCGCTTAAAACTCTTCCTTCCAAAACTGATACACTCGGACCAGGTGGGTTTCGTTCCGGGCCGCGAGGCCAGTGACAACACCAGGAAGGTTCTCGATTTGATTCATTACGCATCAACTTGTAAATCCCCCTCCATCCTCCTCTCAACAGACGCAGAAAAAGCGTTTGACAGGGTGGACTGGGATTTCCTATTGGGGGTGCTGGAACACATGGGCATGGGCATGGTGGGCCTCCAGAGAATTAGGGCCCTGTATTCTGACCCCGCTGCTCGCGTACGTATCAATGGTGAACTATCAGACCCGTTCCAGATACGGAATGGGACTCGTCAGGGGTGTCCTCTGTCACCACTTATTTTTGTGCTATGCATGGAGACCCTGGCGAGGGCCATTCGCCAGAATGTTAACATCACCGGGCTGCAGGTGGGGAGGACGGAGTACAAGCTTGCCCTATTTGCAGATGACCTCCTTGCAGTGATTTCTAATCCTTTGACCTCTATACCCAATCTTCTTAAAGAGTTCAAGCGGTTTGGTACTCTCTCCAATTTTAAAATTAATTTATCAAAATCTACAGCAATGAATTTAACACTAGACCAGACCAGCCTCCAAGTACTACAATCTATCTCGCCCTTTGCATGGCATCCATCACAATTAAAATATTTAGGAGTAACCCTTCACAAGGATCTTTCCCAAATTTACCAATTGAATTTCCCCCCACTCCTATCAAAACTCCAATCTGATCTCTCCAAATGGGGCGGGGAAAAAATTTCATGGATAGGGAGAATAGCAGTAATCAAAATGAATATTTTACCCAGAATTCTTTACCTACTACAAACTCTGCCTGTTACTATTCCTCGATCATGGTTCCTCTTACTACAACGAAAGATCAGAGACTACATTTGGGCGGGGCGAAAACCCCGATTTAAGCATGAGATCCTCTTTAGACGGAAACATCAAGGAGGTCTCCAACTTCCTCACTTTTTATCCTATTACCATGCAGTACTCCTTACGAGAGTCATGGAATGGAGTAGTGAACTCCACAGGAAACAATGGGTAGACATTGAACTGGCCTCTCTTCCCTCTCTTAGCTTGAACTCCCTCTGGCTTTCTAAAGTCCCCCAGGTAATGCACCCACTGGCTGGTCCCATCTTTTCGTGTTGGCGTCTCCTACGCTCTCTCCCACATATTTCAGCACATCCCTCCCCACTCTCACCACTGTTTGGGAATCCTGAGTTTCCCCCTGGATGCCACTCCTTGTCGTTTTATGCATGGCAAGAAAAGGGCATCCGGAGAACTAATCAAATGCTAGACTCATCTGGTATAATACCCTTTCCCGAACTGCAAACTAAATGGAATCTACCCAATAAAGAAATCTGGAGATATCTCCAAATTAAACATTACCTACAGACTTTTTGCTCTTCTGGAAAGGGTATACGAGCACTGACTCTATTTGAACAGATGTGCCTCTCCCACACATACCCTAGACACACTCTTTCCACGTTTTACAAGTGGATCTTGAATCATAGATTTTCTTCCCAACCGAAATTTGTCAGGGATTGGGAATTAGACCTAGGGGGTTTGGTGGCCACAGACGATTGGGAAGGTATCTATAAAAATACCTTCTCATTAACTACCAATGTGCTAGTCTTGGAGACTCACTACAAAGTACTTACAAGATGGTATAGATGCCCAAATATCCTTGCGAAAATCTATCCTGGAGTACCCAACACGTGCTGGAGATGCGAGACAGCAGTAGGCACCCCACTACATATATGGTGGGAATGCTCTCTCTTGCAACCGTTTTGGCGCAAGGTGGTGGAGACAGCTAGAATTATCCTCGGTGAGGACTTACCCTTTTGCCCTAGCTTTTGGTTATTAAATCTCACGCGTACACCTAGATATCATCTCAAGAAATCACTACTTCGCCATATTTTGAGTGCCTCTAAGGCAGTGATCCCAGTTCACTGGACATCAACAGTGCCCCCCATTATGAAAGAATGGACCGCCCGATTAGACCACTATATGGCAATGGAAGATCTCATTTTGTCTCTAGAAATGAAAAACACCTCCTGCATTGCTACTTGGAGCCCATGGCTGGAATACAAAGAGTCAACCCATTACAAATCTTCTCTTTAAGAGAAACCCCTCCCTTTTACCTCCAGTTGCCATATGTAATTAATCATGCTTTAAGCCCCTTAGGATAGGAAGAGAAAACCCTCCCCCCCCCCCCCCCTTCCTAAACCTTATCTCCCTAAGCTACCTTTCTTTCTCCCCCTCTACACTGAGAGTAATACTACCCCTTATCCTTCTATCTTTCTCTATGTATCTCGTTACTCTTCTCTCCTCTCCTACTTCTACTCTCTCCCTTTTGCATCAAGAAGTTGTAATTCATGAAACGTTTATGGTTCTTACTCCTTTATGCTCTATATATTTTTCTTTCTCTGGAATTATGATACGTTAGTGGAAAGAGGACATCCCCCTCTACAGTTATTTTTCTTTTCTTTTATTATACACGGTGTTAAGTTTCTCCAGATGATGTACCTCTGACAATCTTAGAAGCTATTCTAATGTTTCTGCAACTTCCTGTTTTCGTTCATTTGAAATTTCAATAAAATCTATTTGCAAAAAAAAAAAAACATGTCTAAGACCGAGCTGATCATCTTCCCTCCCTCCCGCATAACCTCACCTCCTACAATCTCATTATCTATTGATGGCACTACTATCTCCTCTACCCCCCAAGTGCGCTGTCTTGGAGTAATCCTTGACTCCTCCCTCTCCTTCAAACCACACATTCAGCACCTCTCACAAACCTGCCATTTTCATCTAAAAAATATTTCCAGGATCAGACCTTTTCTGACCCAGGATGCTACTATGACTCTTATCCACTCACTGGTCATCTCCAGACTGGACTACTGTAATCTGCTCCTGACTGGCATTCCTGACAAATACCTCTCTCCACTGCAATCTATCCTCAATGCTGCTGCCCGGCTCATCTTCCTCACCAAACGCATTACATCCACCTCTCCTCTCTTACTAGACCTTCACTGGCTCCCCTTCCCTTTCAGAATCCATTTCAAGCTTCTCACACTCGCTTACAAAGCCCTCACCCACTCCTCTCCCATCTACATCTCTGACCTTATCTCCCTTTACACTCCCACCCGTCCTCTTCGCTCTGCTAACGCACGCCGACTCTCCTGCCTACGGATTACTTCCTCCCACTCCTACCTCCAAGATTTTTCACGTGCTGCACCACTTCTTTGGAATTCCCTACCTCTCCCCCTCAGACTCTCCACCTCTCTACAAAACTTCAAACGGGCTCTCAAGACCCACTTCTTTACCAAACCCAGCCAAATCTCATCCTAACCCTCTGTTCTACGCTCTCTATGTACCCCAACTGTGTCACCCCTGTCTTTCTACCCCTCCCCTCTTAGAATGTAAGCTCTCACGAGCAGGGCCCTCTTCCCTCATGTGCTTATCCTTTCTTACTTTAATAATCTTCAACTGCACCAATTCCATCAGTCTTCTGCCACCTGATACTTATTCCAGTGTCATCTGCTGATGTAACTATGTTTATTTACCCTGTACTTGTCCTATACTGTCATCAACTGTAAGTCGCTGTTTTCCTGTTTGATTATTTGTTTATGTCCTCTGTAATTGGGCGCTGCGGAACCCTTGTGGCTCCATATAAATAAAGTATAAGGATAATAGTAATAATAATAATAATAATGTACACGGAATCATGGTATATAGGTGCGGGCAGAATAATATGTAAGACCCTATACAGTACATCCAGCGGTGGTGTCTCTGCATGTACACAGAATCATGTTATATAGGTGCAGGCAGAATAATATATAAGACCCTATACAGTACAGCCAGCGGTGGTGCCTCTGCATGCACACGGAATTATGTTATATAGGTGCAGGCAGAATAATATATAAGACCCTATACAGTACAGCCAGCGGTGGTGTCTCTGCATGCACACGGATTCATGTTATATAGGTGTGGACAGAATAATATATAAGACCCTATACAGTACATCCAGCGGTGGTGTCTCTGCATGTACACGGAATCATGTTATATAGGTGCGGGCAGAATAATATATAAGAGCCTATACAGTACAGCCAGCGGTGGTGTCTCTGCATGTACACAGAATCATGTTATATAGGTGCAGGCAGAATAATATATAAGACCCTATACAGTACAGCCAGCGGTGGTGCCTCTGCATGCACACGGAATTATGTTATATAGGTGCGGGCAGAATAATATGTAAGACCCTATACAGTACAGCCAGCGGAGGTGTCTCTGCATGTACACGGACTCATGTTATATAGGTGCGGGCAGAATAATATATAAGACCCTATACAGTACAGCCAGCGGTGGTGTCTCTGCATGTACACGGAATCATGGTATATAGGTGTGGCCAGAATAATATATAAGACCCTACACAGTACAGCCAGCTGTGGTGCCTCTGCATGTACACAGAATCATGTTATATAGGTGTGGCCAGAATAATATATAAGACCCTATACAGTACAGCCAGCGGTGGTGCCTCTGCATGTACACGGAATCATGTTATATAGGCGCGGGCAGAATAATATATAAGACCCTATACAGTACAGCCAGTGGTGGTGTCTCTGCATGTACACGGAATCATGTTATATAGGTGTGGCCAGAATAATATATAAGACCCTATACAGTACAGCCAGCGGTGGTGTCTCGGCCTGTACACGGAATCATGTTATATAGGTGCAGGCAGAATAATATATAAGACCCTATACAGTACAGCCAGCGGTGGTGTCTCTGCATGTACACGGAATCATGTTATTTAGGTGCGGGCAGAATAATATATAAGACCCTATACAGTACAGCCAGCGGTGGTGTCTCTGCATGCACACGGATTCATGTTATATAGGTGTGGACAGAATAATATATAAGACCCTATACAGTACATCCAGCGGTGGTGTCTCTGCATGTACACGGAATCATGTTATATAGGTGCAGGCAGAATAATATGTAAGACCCTATACAGTACAGCCAGCGGTGGTACCTCTGCATGTACACGGAATCATGTTATATAGATGCGGGCAGAATAATATGTAAGACCCTATACAGTACAGCCAGCGGTGGTACCTCTGCATGTACACGGAATCATGTTATATAGGTGCGGGCAGAATAATATATAAGACCCTATACAGTACAGCCAGCGGTGGTGTCTCTGCATGTACACGGAATCATGGTATATAGGTGCAGGCAGAATAATATATAAGACCCTATACAGTACAGCCAGCGGTGGTGTCTCTGCATGTACACGGAATCATGTTATATAGGTGTGGACAGAATAATATATAAGACCCTATACAGTACAGCCAGTGGTGATGTCTCTGCATGTACACGGAATTATGTTATATAGGTGCAGGCAGAATAATATATAAGATCCTATACAGTACAGCCAGTGGTGGTGTCTCTGCATGTACACGGAATCATGTTATATAGGTGCAGGTAGAATAATATATAAGACCCTATACAGTCCAGCCAGTGGTGGTGTCTCTGCATGTACACGGAATCATGGTATATAGGTGCAGGTAGAATAATATATAAGACCCTATACAGTACAGCCAGCGGTGGTGCCTCTGCATGTACACGGAATCATGTTATATAGGTGCAGGCAGAATAATATATAAGACCCTATACAGTACAGCCAGTGGTGGTGCCTCTGCATGTACACGGAATCATGTTATATAGGTGCAGGCAGAATAATATATAAGACCCTATACAGTACATCCAGTGGTGGTGTCTCTGCATGTACACGGAATCATGTTATATAGGTGCAGGCAGAATAATATATAAGATCCTATACAGTACAGCCAGCGGTGGTGCCTCTGCATGCACACGGAATTATGTTATATAGGTGTGGACAGAATAATATATAAGACCCTATACAGTACAGCCAGCGGTGGTGTCTCTGCATGTACACGGAATCATGTTATATAGGCGCAGGCAGAATAATATGTAAGACCCTATACAGTACAGCCAGTGGTGGTGTCTCTGCATGTACACGGAATCATGTTATATAGGTGCAGGCAGAATAATATATAAGACCCTATACAGTACATCCAGTGGTGGTGTCTCTGCATGTACACGGAATCATGTTATATAGGTGCGGGCAGAATCATATGTAAAACCCCTATACAGTACAGCCAGTGGTGGTGTCTCTGCATGTACACGGAATTATGTTATATAGGTGCAGGCAGAATAATATATAAGACCCTATACATACAGTACAGCCAGCGGTGGAGCCTCTGCATGTACACGGAATCATGTTATATAGGCGCGGGCAGAATAATATATAAGATCCTATACAGTACAGCCAGCGGTGGTACCTCTGCATGTACACGGAATCATGTTATATAGGTGGGGGCAGAATAATATGTAAGACCCTATACAGTACAGCCAGCGGTGGTGTCTCTGCATGCACATGGAATCATGTTATATAGGTGTGGACAGAATAATATATAAGACCCCATACAGTACAGCCAGCTGTGCTGTCTCTGCATGTACACGGAATCATGTTATATAGGTGCGGGCAGAATAATATGTAAGACCCTATACAGTACAGCCAGCGGTGGTGCCTCTGCATGTACACGGAATCATGTTATATAGGCGCGGGCAGAATAATATATAAGACCCTATACAGTACAGCCAGCGGTGGTGTCTCTGCATGTACACGGAATCATGTTATATAGGTGCAGGCAGAATAATATATAAGACCCTATACAGTACAGCCAGCGGTGGTGTCTCGGCCTGTACACGGAATCATGTTATATAGGTGCAGGCAGAATAATATATAAGACCCTATACAGTACAGCCAGTGGTGGTGTCTCTGCATGTACACGGAATCATGTTATTTAGGTGCGGGCAGAATAATATATAAAACCTTATACAGTACAGCCAGCGGTGGTGTCTCTGCATGCACACGGATTCATGTTATATAGGTGTGGACAGAATAATATATAAGACCCTATACAGTACATCCAGCGGTGGTGTCTCTGCATGTACACAGAATCATGTTATATAGGTGCAGGCAGAATAATATGTAAGACCCTATACAGTACAGCCAGCGGTGGTACCTCTGCATGTACACGGAATCATGTTATATAGGTGCGGGCAGAATAATATATAAGACCCTATACAGTACAGCCAGCGGTGGTGTCTCTGCATGTACACGGAATCATGGTATATAGGTGCAGGCAGAATAATATATAAGACCCTATACAGTACAGCCAGCGGTGGTGTCTCTGCATGTACACAGAATCATGTTATATAGGTGCAGGCAGAATTATACGTAAGACCCTATACAGTACAGCCAGCGGAGGTGTCTCTGCATGTACACGGAATCATGTTATATAGGTGTGGACAGAATAATATATTAGACCCTATACAGTACAGCCAGCAGTGGTGTCTCTGCATGTACACGGAATCATGTTATATAGGTGCGGGCAGAATAATATGTAAGACCCTATACAGTACAGCCAGCGGTGGTGCCTCTGCATGTACACAGAATCATGTTATATAGGTGCGGGCAGAATAATATGTAAGACCCTACACAGTACAGCCAGCGGTGGTACCTCTGCATGTACACGGAATCATGTTATATAGGTGCAGGCAGAATAATATATAAGATCCTATACAGTACAGCCAGCGGTGGTGCCTCTGCATGCACACGGAATTATGTTATATAGGTGTGGACAGAATAATATATAAGACCCTATACAGTACAGCCAGCGGTGGTGTCTCTGCATGTACACATAATCATGTTATATAGGTGCAGGCAGAATAATATATAAGAGCCTAGACAGTACAGCCAGTGGTGGTGTCTCTGCATGTACACGGAATTATGTTATATGGGTGCAGGCAGAATAATATATAAGACCCTATACAGTACAGCCAGCGGTGGTGCCTCTGCATGCACACAGAATCATGTTATATAGGCGCGGGCAGAATAATATATAAGACCCTATACAGTACAGCCAGCGGTGGTACCTCTGCATGTACACGGAATCATGTTATTTAGGTGCGGGCAGAATAATATATAAGACCCTATACAGTACAGCCAGCGGTGGTGTCTCTGCATGCACATGGAATCATGTTATTTAGGTGCGGGCAGAATAATATATAAGACCCTATACAGTACAGCCAGCGGTGGTGTCTCTGCATTCACACAAAATCATGTTATATAGGTGCGGGTAAAATAATATATAAGACCCTATACAGTACAGCCAGCGGTGGTTTCTCTGCATGTACACAGAATCATGTTATATAGGTGCGGGTAAAATAATATATAAGACCCTATACAGTACAGCCAGCGGTGGTGCCTCTGCATGTACACAGAATCATGTTATATAGGTGCAGGCAGAATAATATGTAAGACCCTATACAGTACAGCCAGCGGTGGTGTCTCTGCATGCACACGGAATCATGTTATATAGGTGCAGGCAGAATAATATATAAGACCCTATACAGTAAAGCCAGTGGTGGTGCCTCTGCATGTACACGGAATTATGTTATATAGGTGCAGGCAGAATAATATATAAGACCCTATACAGTACAGCCAGTGGTGGTGCCTCTGCATGTACACGGAATCATGTTATATAGGTGTGGACAGAATAATATATAAGACCCTATACAGTACAGCCAGCGGTGGTGTCTCTGCATGTACACGGAATTATGTTATATAGGTGCAGGCAGAATAATATATAAGACCCTATACAGTACTGCCAGTGGTGGTGCCTCTGCATGTACACGGAATCATGTTATATAGGTGTGGCCAGAATAATATATAAGACCCTATACAGTACAGCCAGTGGTGGTGCCTCTGCATGTACACGGAATTATGTTATATAGGTGCAGGCAGAATAATATATAAGACCCTATACAGTACAGCCAGTGGTGGTGCCTCTGCATGTACACGGAATCATGTTATATAGGTGTGGCCAGAATAATATATAAGACCCTATACAGTACAGCCAGTGGTGGTGCCTCTGCATGTACACGGAATTATGTTATATAGGTGCAGGCAGAATAATATATAAGACCCTATACAGTACAGCCAGCGGTGGTGTCTCTGCATGTACACGGAATCATGTTATATAGGTGCGGGCAGAATAATATATAAGACCCTATACAGTACAGCCAGTGGTGGTGCCTCTGCATGTACACGGACTCATGTTATATAGGTGCAGGCAGAATAATATATAAGACCCTATACAGTACATCCAGTGGTGGTGTCTCTGCATGTACACGGAATCATGTTATATAGGTGTGGACAGAATAATATATAAGACCCTATACAGTACAGCCAGCGGTGGTGTCTCTGCATGTACACGGAATCATGTTATTTAGGTGCGGGCAGAATAATATATAAGATCCTATACAGTACAGCCAGCGGTGGTACCTCTGCATGTACACGGAATCATGTTATACAGGCGCAGGCAGAATAAATATGTAAGACCCTATACAGTACAGCCAGTGGTGGTGTCTCTGCATGTACACGGAATCATGTTATATAAGCGCAGGCAGAATAATATATAAGACCCTATACAGTACAGCCAGCGGTGGTGCCTCTGCATGTACACGGAATAATGGTATAAAGGTGCGGGCAGAATAATATATAAGACCCTATACAGTACAACCAGCGGTGGTGTCTCTGCATGCACACGGAATCATGTTATATAGGTGCGGGCAGAATAATATGTAAGACCCTATACAGTACAGCCAGCGGTGGTTCCTCTGCATGTACACGGAATCATGTTATATAGGTGCAGGCAGAATAATATATAAGACCCTATACAGTACAGCCAGTGGTGGTGTCTCTGCATGTACACGGAATCATGGTATATAGGTGCGGGCAGAATAATATGTAAGACCCTATACAGTACAGCCAGTGGTGGTGTCTCTGCATGTACACGGAATTATGTTATATAGGTGCAGGCAGAATAATATATAAGACCCTATACAGTACAGCCAGCGGTGGTGCCTCTGCATGTACACGGAATCATGTTATATAGGTGCGGGCAGAATAATATATAAGATCCTATACAGTACAGCCAGTGGTGGTGCCTCTGCATGTACACGGAATCATGGTATATAGATGCAGGTAGAATAATATATAAGACCCTATACAGTCCAGGAAAGTGGTAGTGTCTCTGCATGTACACGGAATTATGTTATATAGGTGCAGGCAGAATAATATATAAGACCCTATACAGTACAGCCAGTGGTGGTGCCTCTGCATGTACATGGAATCATGTTATATAGGTGCAGGCAGAATAATATATAAGACCCTATACAGTACAGCCAGTGGTGGTGCCTCTGCATGTACACGGAATCATGTTATATAGGTGCAGGCAGAATAATATATAAGACCCTATACAGTACAGCCAGCGGTGGTACCTCTGCATGTACACGGAATCATGTTATATAGGTGCAGGCAGAATAATATATAAGATCCTATACAGTACAGCCAGCGGTGGTGCCTCTGCATGCACACGGAATTATGTTATATAGGTGTGGACAGAATAATATATAAGACCCTATACAGTACAGCCAGCGGTGGTGTCTCTGCATGTACACGGAATCATGTTTTATAGGCACAGGCAGAATAATATGTAAGACCCTATACAGTACAGCCAGTGGTGGTGTCTCTGCATGTACACGGAATTATGTTATATAGGTGCAGGCAGAATAATATATAAGACCCTATACAGTACAGCCAGCGGTGGTGCCTCTGCATGTACACAGAATCATGTTATATAGGCGCGGGCAGAATAATATATAAGACCCTATACAGTACAGCCAGCGGTGGTACCTCTGCATGTACACGGAATCATGTTATACAGGCGCAGGCAGAATAAATATGTAAGACCCTATACAGTACAGCCAGTGGTGGTGTCTCTGCATGTACACGGAATCATGTTATTTAGGTGCGGGCAGAATAATATATAAGACCCTATACAGTACATCCAGCGGTGGTGTCTCTGCATTCACACGAAATCATGTTATATAGGTGTGGACAGAATAATATATAAGACCCTATACAGTACAGCCAGCGGTGGTGTCTCTGCATGTACACAGAATCATGTTATATAGGTGCGGGTAAAATAATATATAAGACCCTATACAGTACATCCAGCGGTGGTGTCTCTGCATGTACACAGAATTATGTTATATAGGTGCAGGCAGAATAATATATAAGATCCTATACAGTACAGCCAGTGGTGGTGCTTCTGCATGTACACGGAATTATGGTATATAGGTGCAGGTAGAATAATATATTAGACCCTATACAGTCCAGCCAGTGGTAGTGTCTCTGCATGTACACGGAATTATGTTATATAGGTGCAGGCAGAATAATATATAAGACCCTATACAGTACAGCCAGTGGTGGTGCCTCTGCATGTACACGGAATCATGTTATATAGGTGTGGCCAGAATAATATATAAGACCCTATACAGTACAGCCAGTGGTAGTGTCTCTGCATGTACACGGAATTATGTTATATAGGTGCAGGCAGAATAATATATAAGACGCTATACAGTACAGCCAGCGGTGGTGCTTCTGCATGTACACAGAATCATGTTATATAGGTGCGGGTAGAATAATATGTAAGACCCTATACAGTACAGCCAGTGGTGGTGCCTCTGCAAGTACACGGAATCATGTTATATAGGCGCAGGCAGAATAATATACAAGACCCTATACAGTACAGCCAGCGGTGGTGTCTCTGCATGTACATGGAATCATGGTATATAGGTGCAGGCAGAATAATATATAAGACCCTATACAGTACAGCCAGCGGTGGTGTCTCTGCATGTACACGGAATCATGGTATATAGGTGCGGGCAGAATAATATGTAAGACCCTATACAGTACAGCCAGCGGTGGTGTCTCTGCATGTACACAGAATCATGTTATATAGGTGTGGGCAGAATAATATATAAGACCCTATACAGTACATCCAGCGGTGGTGTCTCTGCATGTACACAAAATCATGTTATATAGGTGCAGGCAGAATAATATATAAGACCCTATACAGTACAGCCAGCGGTGGTGTCTCTGTATGCACACGGAATCATGGTATATAGGTGCGGGCAGAATAATATGTAAGACCCTATACAGTACAGCCAGCGGTGGTGCCTCTGCATGCACACGGAATCATGTTATATAGGTGCAGGCAGAATAATATATAAGACCCTATACAGTACAGCCAGCGGTGGTGTCTCTGCATGTACACGGAATCATGTTATATAGGTGCGGGCAGAATAATATGTAAGACCCTATACAGTACAGCCAGCGGTGGTGTCTCTGCATGCACACAGAATCATGTTATATAGGTGCGGGCAGAATAATATGTAAGACCCTATACAGTACAGCCAGCGGTGGTGTCTCTGCATGTACACGGAATCATGGTATATAGGTGCGGGCAGAATAATATGTAAGACCCTATACAGTACAGCCAGCGGTGGTGTCTCTGCATGTACACGGAATTATGTTATATAGGTGTGGACAGAATAATATATAAGACCCTATACAGTACAGCCAGCGGTGGTGTCTCTGTATGCACACGGAATCATGGTATATAGGTGCGGGCAGAATAATATGTAAGACCCTATACAGTACAGCCAGCGGTGGTGCCTCTGCATGCACACGGAATCATGTTATATAGGTGCGGGCAGAATAATATGTAAGACCCTATACAGTACAGCCAGCGGTGGTGTCTCTGCATGTACACGGAATCATGTTATATAGGTGTGGGCAGAATAATATATAAGACCCTATACAGTACATCCAGCGGTGGTGTCTCTGCATGTACACAAAATCATGTTATATAGGTGCAGGCAGAATAATATATAAGACCCTATACAGTACAGCCAGCAGTGGTGTCTCTGTATGCACACGGAATCATGGTATATAGGTGCGGGCAGAATAATATGTAAGACCCTATACAGTACAGCCAGCGGTGGTGCCTCTGCATGCACACGGAATCATGTTATATAGGTGCAGGCAGAATAATATATAAGACCCTATACAGTACAGCCAGCGGTGGTGTCTCTGCATGTACACGGAATCATGTTATATAGGTGCGGGCAGAATAATATGTAAGACCCTATACAGTACAGCCAGCGGTGGTGTCTCTGCATGCACACAGAATCATGTTATATAGGTGCGGGCAGAATAATATGTAAGACCCTATACAGTACAGCCAGCGGTGGTGTCTCTGCATGTACACGGAATCATGGTATATAGGTGCGGGCAGAATAATATGTAAGACCCTATACAGTACAGCCAGCGGTGGTGTCTCTGCATGTACACGGAATTATGTTATATAGGTGTGGACAGAATAATATATAAGACCCTATACAGTACATCCAGCGGTGGTGTCTCTGCATGTACACAGAATCATGTTATATAGGTGCAGGCAGAATAATATATAAGACCCTATACAGTACAGCCAGCGGTGGTACCTCTGCAAGTACACGGAATCATGTTATATAGGTGTGGACAGAATAATATATAAGCCTCTATACAGTACAGCCAGCGGTGGTACCTCTGCATGTACACGGAATCATGTTATATAGGTGCGGGCAGAATAATATATAAGACCCTATACAGTACAGCCAGCGGTGGTACCTCTGCATGTACACGGAATCATTTTATATAGGTGTGGACAGAATAATATATAAGACCCTATACAGTACAGCCAGCGGTGGTGTCTCTGCATGTACACGGAATCATGTTATATAGGTGTGGACAGAATAATATATAAGACCCTATACAGTACAGCCAGCGGAGGTGTCTCTGCATGTACACGGAATCATGTTATATAGGTGCAGGCAGAATAATATATAAGACCCTATACAGTACAGCCAGCGGTGGTACCTCTGCATGTACACGGAATCATGTTATATAGGTGTGTACAGAATAATATATAAGACCCTATACAGTACAGCCAGCGGTGGTGTCTCTGCGTGTACACGGAATCATGTTATATAGGTGTGGACAGAATAATATATAAGCCTCTATACAGTACAGCCAGTGGTGGTGTCTCTGCATGTACACGGAATCATGTTATATAGGTGCGGGCAGAATAATATATAAGACCCTATACAGTACAGCCAGTGGTGGTGTCTCGGCCTGTACACGGAATCATGTTATATAGGTGCAGGCAGAATAATATATAAGACCCTATACAGTACAGCCAGCGGTGGTACCTCTGCAAGTACACGGAATCATGTTATATAGGCGCAGGCAGAATAATATATAAGACCCTATACAGTACAGCCAGCGGTGGTGTCTCTGCATGTACACGGAATCATGTTATATAGGTGCGGCCAGAATAATATGTAAGATCCTATACAGTACAGCCAGCGGTGGTGTCTCTGCATGCACACAGAATCATGTTATATAGGTGCGGGCAGAATAATATGTAAGACCCTATACAGTACAGCCAGCGGTGGTGTCTCTGCCTGTACACGGAATCATGGTATATAGGTGCGGGCAGAATAATATGTAAGACCCTATACAGTACAGCAAGCGGTGGTGTCTCTGCATGTACACGGAATCATGTTATATAGGTGTGGGCTGATTAATATATAAGACCCTATACAGTACATCCAGCGGTGGTGTCTCTGCATGTACACAGAATCATGTTATATAGGTGCAGGCAGAATAATATATAAGACCCTATACAGTACAGCCAGTGGTGGTGTCTCGGCCTGTACACGGAATCATGTTATATAGGTGCAGGCAGAATAATATATAAGACCCTATACAGTACAGCCAGCGGTGGTACCTCTGCAAGTACACGGAATCATGTTATATAGGTGCAGGCAGAATAATATATAAGACCCTATACAGTACAGCCAGTGGTGGTGTCTGTGCATGTACACAGAATCATGTTATATAGGTGCAGGCAGAATAATATATAAGACCCTATACAGTACAGCCAGCGGTGGTACCTCTGCAAGTACACGGAATCATGTTATATAGGCGCAGGCAGAATAATATATAAGACCCTATACAGTACAGCCAGCGGTGGTGTCTCTGCATGTACACGGAATCATGGTATATAGGTGCGGGCAGAATAATATGTAAGACCCTATACAGTACAGCCAGCGGTGGTGTCTCTGCATGTACACGAAATCATGTTATATAGGTGTGGGCAGAATAATATATAAGACCCTATACAGTACATCCAGCGGTGGTGTCTCTGCATGTACACAAAATCATGTTATATAGGTGCAGGCAGAATAATATATAAGACCCTATATAGTACAGCCAGCGGTGGTGTATCTGCATGTACACGGAATCATGTTATATAGGTGCGGGCAGAATAATATGTAAGACCCTATACAGTACAGCCAGCGGTGGTGTCTCTGCATGTACACGAAATCATGTTATATAGGTGTGGGCAGAATAATATATAAGACCCTATACAGTACATCCAGCGGTGGTGTCTCTGCATGTACACAAAATCATGTTATATAGGTGCAGGCAGAATAATATATAAGACCCTATATAGTACAGCCAGCGGTGGTGTCTCTGCATGTACACGGAATCATGTTATATAGGTTCGGGCAGAATAATATGTAAGACCCTATACAGTACAGCCAGCGGTGGTGTCTCAGCATGTACACGGAATCATGGTATATAGGTGCGGGCAGAATAATATGTAAGACCCTATACAGTACAGCCAGCGGTGGTGTCTCTGCATGTACACGAAATCATGTTATATAGGTGCAGGCAGAATAATATATAAGACCCTATACAGTACATCCAGTGGTGGTGTCTCTGCATGTACACGGAATCATGTTATATAGGTGTGGACAGAATAATATATAAGACCCTATACAGTACAGCCAGCGGTGGTGTCTCTGCATGTACACGGAATCATGTTATTTAGGTGCGGGCAGAATAATATATAAGATCCTATACAGTACAGCCAGCGGTGGTACCTCTGCAAGTACACGGAATCATGTTATACAGGCGCAGGCAGAATAAATATGTAAGACCCTATACAGTACAGCCAGTGGTGGTGTCTCTGCATGTACACGGAATCATGTTATATAAGCGCAGGCAGAATAATATATAAGACCCTATACAGTACAGCCAGCGGTGGTGCCTCTGCATGTACACGGAATCATGGTATAAAGGTGCGGGCAGAATAATATATAAGACCCTATACAGTACAACCAGCGGTGGTGTCTCTGCATGTACACGGAATCATGTTATATAGGTATGGACAGAATAATATATAAGACCCTATACAGTACAGCCAGCGGTGGTGTCTCTGCATGCACACGGAATCATGTTATATAGGTGCGGGCAGAATAATATGTAAGACCCTATACAGTACAGCCAGCGGTGGTTCCTCTGCATGTACACGGAATCATGTTATATAGGTGCAGGCAGAATAATATATAAGACCCTATACAGTACAGCCAGTGGTGGTGTCTCTGCATGTACACGGAATCATGGTATATAGGTGCGGGCAGAATAATATGTAAGACCCTATACAGTACAGCCAGTGGTGGTGTCTCTGCATGTACACGGAATTATGTTATATAGGTGCAGGCAGAATAATATATAAGACCCTATACAGTACAGCCAGCGGTGGTGCCTCTGCATGTACACGGAATCATGTTATATAGGTGCGGGCAGAATAATATATAAGATCCTATACAGTACAGCCAGTGGTGGTGCCTCTGCATGTACACGGAATCATGGTATATAGATGCAGGTAGAATAATATATAAGACCCTATACAGTCCAGGAAAGTGGTAGTGTCTCTGCATGTACACAGAATTATGTTATATAGGTGCAGGCAGAATAATATATAAGACCCTATACAGTACAGCCAGTGGTGTGCCTCTGCATGTACATGGAATCATGTTATATAGGTGCAGGCAGAATAATATATAAGACCCTATACAGTACAGCCAGTGGTGGTGCCTCTGCATGTACACGGAATCATGTTATATAGGTGCAGGCAGAATAATATATAAGACCCTATACAGAACAGCCAGCGGTGGTACCTCTCCATGTACACGGAATCATGTTATATAGGTGCAGGCAGAATAATATATAAGATCCTATACAGTACAGCCAGCGGTGGTGCCTCTGCATGCACACGGAATTATGTTATATAGGTGTGGACAGAATAATATATAAGACCCTATACAGTACAGCCAGCGGTGGTGTCTCTGCATGTACACGGAATCATGTTTTATAGGCACAGGCAGAATAATATATAAGACCCTATACAGTACAGCCAGTGGTGGTGTCTCTGCATGTACACGGAATTATGTTATATAGGTGCAGGCAGAATAATATATAAGACCCTATACAGTACAGCCAGCGGTGGTGCCTCTGCATGTACACAGAATCATGTTATATAGGCGCGGGCAGAATAATATATAAGACCCTATACAGTACAGCCAGCGGTGGTACCTCTGCATGTACACGGAATCATGTTATACAGGCGCAGGCAGAATAAATATGTAAGACCCTATACAGTACAGCCAGTGGTGGTGTCTCTGCATGTACACGGAATCATGTTATTTAGGTGCGGGCAGAATAATATATAAGACCCTATACAGTACATCCAGCGGTGGTGTCTCTGCATTCACACGAAATCATGTTATATAGGTGTGGACAGAATAATATATAAGACCCTATACAGTACAGCCAGCGGTGGTGTCTCTGCATGTACACAGAATCATGTTATATAGGTGCGGGTAAAATAATATATAAGACCCTATACAGTACATCCAGCGGTGGTGTCTCTGCATGTACACAGAATTATGTTATATAGGTGCAGGCAGAATAATATATAAGATCCTATACAGTACAGCCAGTGGTGGTGCTTCTGCATGTACACGGAATTATGGTATATAGGTGCAGGTAGAATAATATATTAGACCCTATACAGTCCAGCCAGTGGTAGTGTCTCTGCATGTACACGGAATTATGTTATATAGGTGCAGGCAGAATAATATATAAGACCCTATACAGTACAGCCAGTGGTGGTGCCTCTGCATGTACACGGAATCATGTTATATAGGTGTGGCCAGAATAATATATAAGACCCTATACAGTACAGCCAGTGGTAGTGTCTCTGCATGTACACGGAATTATGTTATATAGGTGCAGGCAGGATAATATATAAGACGCTATACAGTACAGCCAGCGGTGGTGCTTCTGCATGTACACAGAATCATGTTATATAGGTGCGGGTAGAATAATATGTAAGACCCTATACATTACAGCCAGTGGTGGTGCCTCTGCAAGTACACGGAATCATGTTATATAGGCGCAGGCAGAATAATATACAAGACCCTATACAGTACAGCCAGCGGTGGTGTCTCTGCATGTACACGGAATCATGGTATATAGGTGCAGGCAGAATAATATATAAGACCCTATACAGTACAGCCAGCGGTGGTGTCTCTGCATGTACACGGAATCATGGTATATAGGTGCGGGCAGAATAATATGTAAGACCCTATACAGTACAGCCAGCGGTGGTGTCTCTGCATGTACACGGAATCATGTTATATAGGTGTGGGCAGAATAATATATAAGACCCTATACAGTACATCCAGCGGTGGTGTCTCTGCATGTACACAAAATCATGTTATATAGGTGCAGGCAGAATAATATATAAGACCCTATACAGTACAGCCAGCGGTGGTGTCTCTGTATGCACACGGAATCATGGTATATAGGTGCGGGCAGAATAATATGTAAGACCCTATACAGTACAGCCAGCGGTGGTGCCTCTGCATGCACACGGAATCATGTTATATAGGTGCAGGCAGAATAATATATAAGACCCTATACAGTACAGCCAGCGGTGGTGTCTCTGCATGTACACGGAATCATGTTATATAGGTGCGGGCAGAATAATATGTAAGACCCTATACAGTACAGCCAGCGGTGGTGTCTCTGCATGCACACAGAATCATGTTATATAGGTGCGGGCAGAATAATATGTAAGACCCTATACAGTACAGCCAGCGGTGGTGTCTCTGCATGTACACGGAATCATGGTATATAGGTGCGGGCAGAATAATATGTAAGACCCTATACAGTACAGCCAGCGGTGGTGTCTCTGCATGTACACGGAATCATGTTATATAGGTGCAGGCAGAATAATATATAAGACCCTATACAGTACAGCCAGCGGTGGTACCTCTGCATGTACACGGAATCATGTTATATAGGTGCAGGCAGAATAATATATAAGATCCTATACAGTACAGCCAGCGGTGGTGCCTCTGCATGCACACGGAATCATGTTATATAGGTGTGGACAGAATAATATATAAGACCCTATACAGTACAGCCAGCGGTGGTGTCTCTGCATGTACACGGAATCATGTTATATAGGTGCAGGCAGAATAATATATAAGAGCCTAGACAGTACAGCCAGTGGTGGTGTCTCTGCATGTACACGGAATTATGTTATATGGGTGCAGGCAGAATAATATATAAGACCCTATACAGTACAGCCAGCGGTGGTGCCTCTGCATGCACACAGAATCATGTTATATAGGCGCGGGCAGAATAATATATAAGACCCTATACAGTACAGCCAGCGGTGGTACCTCTGCATGTACACGGAATCATGTTATTTAGGTGCGGGCAGAATAATATATAAGACCCTATACAGTACAGCCAGCGGTGGTGTCTCTGCATGCACATGGAATCATGTTATTTAGGTGCGGGCAGAATAATATATAAGACCCTATACAGTACAGCCAGCGGTGGTGTCTCTGCATTCACACAAAATCATGTTATATAGGTGTGGACAGAATAATATATAAGACCCTATACAGTACAGCCAGCGGTGGTGTCTCTGCATGTACACAGAATCATGTTATATAGGTGCGGGTAAAATAATATATAAGACCCTATACAGTACAGCCAGCGGTGGTTTCTCTGCATGTACACAGAATCATGTTATATAGGTGCGGGTAAAATAATATATAAGACCCTATACAGTACAGCCAGTGGTGGTGCCTCTGCATGTACACGGAATCATGTTATATAGGTGTGGACAGAATAATATATAAGACCCTATACAGTACAGCCAGCGGTGGTGTCTCTGCATGTACACGGAATTATGTTATATAGGTGCAGGCAGAATAATATATAAGACCCTATACAGTACAGCCAGTGGTGGTGCCTCTGCATGTACACGGAATCATGTTATATAGGTGTGGCCAGAATAATATATAAGACCCTATACAGTACAGCCAGTGGTGGTGCCTCTGCATGTACACGGAATTATGTTATATAGGTGCAGGCAGAATAATATATAAGACCCTATACAGTACAGCCAGTGGTGGTGCCTCTGCATGTACACGGAATCATGTTATATAGGTGTGGCCAGAATAATATATAAGACCCTATACAGTACAGCCAGTGGTGGTGCCTCTGCATGTACACGGAATTATGTTATATAGGTGCAGGCAGAATAATATATAAGACCCTATACAGTACAGCCAGCGGTGGTGTCTCTGCATGTACACGGAATTATGTTATATAGGTGTGGACAGAATAATATTTAAGACCCTATACAGTACAGCCAGCGGTGGTGTCTCTGCATGTACACGGAATCATGTTTTATAGGCACAGGCAGAATAATATGTAAGACCCTATACAGTACAGCCAGTGGTAGTGTCTCTGCATGTACACGGAATTATGTTATATAGGTGCAGGCAGAATAATATATAAGACCCTATACAGTACAGCCAGCGGTGGTGCCTCTGCATGTACACAGAATCATGTTATATAGGCGCGGGCAGAATAATATATAAGACCCTATACAGTACAGCCAGCGGTGGTACCTCTGCATGTACACGGAATCATGTTATACAGGCGCAGGCAGAATAAATATGTAAGACCCTATACAGTACATCCAGCGGTGGTGTCTCTGCATGTACACAGAATCATGTTATTTAGGTGCGGGCAGAATAATATATAAGACCCTATACAGTACATCCAGCGGTGGTGTCTCTGCATTCACACGAAATCATGTTATATAGGTGTGGACAGAATAATATATAAGACCCTATACAGTACAGCCAGCGGTGGTGTCTCTGCATGTACACAGAATCATGTTATATAGGTGCGGGTAAAATAATATATAAGACCCTATACAGTACATCCAGCGGTGGTGTCTCTGCATGTACACAGAATTATGTTATATAGGTGCAGGCAGAATAATATATAAGATCCTATACAGTACAGCCAGTGGTGGTGCTTCTGCATGTACACGGAATTATGGTATATAGGTGCAGGTAGAATAATATATTAGACCCTATACAGTCCAGCCAGTGGTAGTGTCTCTGCATGTACACGGAATTGTGTTATATAGGTGCAGGCAGAATAATATATAAGACCCTATACAGTACAGCCAGTGGTGGTGCCTCTGCATGTACACGGAATCATGTTATATAGGTGTGGCCAGAATAATATATAAGACCCTATACAGTACAGCCAGTGGTAGTGTCTCTGCATGTACACGGAATTATGTTATATAGGTGCAGGCAGAATAATATATAAGACGCTATACAGTACAGCCAGCGGTGGTGCTTCTGCATGTACACAGAATCATGTTATATAGGTGCGGGTAGAATAATATGTAAGACCCTATACAGTACAGCCAGTGGTGGTGCCTCTGCAAGTACACGGAATCATGTTATATAGGCGCAGGCAGAATAATATACAAGACCCTATACAGTACAGCCAGCGGTGGTGTCTCTGCATGTACATGGAATCATGGTATATAGGTGCAGGCAGAATAATATATAAGACCCTATACAGTACAGCCAGCGGTGGTGTCTCTGCATGTACACGGAATCATGGTATATAGGTGCGGGCAGAATAATATGTAAGACCCTATACAGTACAGCCAGCGGTGGTGTCTCTGCATGTACACGGAATCATGTTATATAGGTGTGGGCAGAATAATATATAAGACCCTATACAGTACATCCAGCGGTGGTGTCTCTGCATGTACACAAAATCATGTTATATAGGTGCAGGCAGAATAATATATAAGACCCTATACAGTACAGCCAGCGGTGGTGTCTCTGTATGCACACGGAATCATGGTATATAGGTGCGGGCAGAATAATATGTAAGACCCTATACAGTACAGCCAGCGGTGGTGCCTCTGCATGCACACGGAATCATGTTATATAGGTGCAGGCAGAATAATATATAAGACCCTATACAGTACAGCCAGCGGTGGTGTCTCTGCATGTACACGGAATCATGTTATATAGGTGCGGGCAGAATAATATGTAAGACCCTATACAGTACAGCCAGCGGTGGTGTCTCTGCATGCACACAGAATCATGTTATATAGGTGCGGGCAGAATAATATGTAAGACCCTATACAGTACAGCCAGCGGTGGTGTCTCTGCATGTACACGGAATCATGGTATATAGGTGCGGGCAGAATAATATGTAAGACCCTATACAGTACAGCCAGCGGTGGTGTCTCTGCATGTACACGGAATCATGTTATATAGGTGCGGGCAGAATAATATGTAAGACCCTATACAGTACAGCCAGCGGTGGTGTCTCTGCATGTACACGGAATTATGTTATATAGGTGTGGACAGAATAATATATAAGACCCTATACAGTACATCCAGCGGTGGTGTCTCTGCATGTACACAGAATCATGTTATATAGGTGCAGGCAGAATAATATATAAGACCCTATACAGTACAGCCAGCGGTGGTACCTCTGCAAGTACACGGAATCATGTTATATAGGTGTGGACAGAATAATATATAAGCCTCTATACAGTACAGCCAGCGGTGGTACCTCTGCATGTACACGGAATCATGTTATATAGGTGCGGGCAGAATAATATATAAGACCCTATACAGTACAGCCAGCGGTGGTACCTCTGCATGTACACGGAATCATTTTATATAGGTGTGGACAGAATAATATATAAGACCCTATACAGTACAGCCAGCGGTGGTGTCTCTGCATGTACACGGAATCATGTTATATAGGTGTGGACAGAATAATATATAAGACCCTATACAGTACAGCCAGCGGAGGTGTCTCTGCATGTACACGGAATCATGTTATATAGGTGCAGGCAGAATAATATATAAGACCCTATACAGTACAGCCAGCGGTGGTACCTCTGCATGTACACGGAATCATGTTATATAGGTGTGTACAGAATAATATATAAGACCCTATACAGTACAGCCAGCGGTGGTGTCTCTGCATGTACACGGAATCATGTTATATAGGTGTGGACATAATAATATATAAGCCTCTATACAGTACAGCCAGTGGTGGTGTCTCTGCATGTACACGGAATCATGTTATATAGGTGCGGGCAGAATAATATATAAGACCCTATACAGTACAGCCAGTGGTGGTGTCTCGGCCTGTACACGGAATCATGTTATATAGGTGCAGGCAGAATAATATATAAGACCCTATACAGTACAGCCAGCGGTGGTACCTCTGCAAGTACACGGAATCATGTTATATAGGCGCAGGCAGAATAATATATAAGACCCTATACAGTACAGCCAGCGGTGGTGTCTCTGCATGTACACGGAATCATGTTATATAGGTGCGGCCAGAATAATATGTAAGATCCTATACAGTACAGCCAGCGGTGGTGTCTCTGCATGCACACAGAATCATGTTATATAGGTGCGGGCAGAATAATATGTAAGACCCTATACAGTACAGCCAGCGGTGGTGTCTCTGCCTGTACACGGAATCATGGTATATAGGTGCGGGCAGAATAATATGTAAGACCCTATACAGTACAGCAAGCGGTGGTGTCTCTGCATGTACACAGAATCATGTTATATAGGTGTGGGCAGATTAATATATAAGACCCTATACAGTACATCCAGCGGTGGTGTCTCTGCATGTACACAGAATCATGTTATATAGGTGCAGGCAGAATAATATATAAGACCCTATACAGTACAGCCAGTGGTGGTGTCTCGGCCTGTACACGGAATCATGTTATATAGGTGCAGGCAGAATAATATATAAGACCCTATACAGTACAGCCAGCGGTGGTACCTCTGCAAGTACACGGAATCATGTTATATAGGCGCAGGCAGAATAATATATAAGACCCTATACAGTACAGCCAGTGGTGGTGTCTGTGCATGTACACAGAATCATGTTATATAGGTGCAGGCAGAATAATATATAAGACCCTATACAGTACAGCCAGCGGTGGTACCTCTGCAAGTACACGGAATCATGTTATATAGGCGCAGGCAGAATAATATATAAGACCCTATACAGTACAGCCAGCGGTGGTGTCTCTGCATGTACACGGAATCATGGTATATAGGTGCGGGCAGAATAATATGTAAGACCCTATACAGTACAGCCAGCGGTGGTGTCTCTGCATGTACACGAAATCATGTTATATAGGTGTGGGCAGAATAATATATAAGACCCTATACAGTACATCCAGCGGTGGTGTCTCTGCATGTACACAAAATCATGTTATATAGGTGCAGGCAGAATAATATATAAGACCCTATATAGTACAGCCAGCGGTGGTGTCTCTGCATGTACACGGAATCATGTTATATAGGTTCGGGCAGAATAATATGTAAGACCCTATACAGTACAGCCAGCGGTGGTGTCTCAGCATGTACACGGAATCATGGTATATAGGTGCGGGCAGAATAATATGTAAGACCCTATACAGTACAGCCAGCGGTGGTGTCTCTGCATGTACACGAAATCATGTTATATAGGTGCAGGCAGAATAATATATAAGACCCTATACAGTACATCCAGTGGTGGTGTCTCTGCATGTACACGGAATCATGTTATATAGGTGTGGACAGAATAATATATAAGACCCTATACAGTACAGCCAGCGGTGGTGTCTCTGCATGTACACGGAATCATGTTATTTAGGTGCGGGCAGAATAATATATAAGATCCTATACAGTACAGCCAGCGGTGGTACCTCTGCATGTACACGGAATCATGTTATACAGGCGCAGGCAGAATAAATATGTAAGACCCTATACAGTACAGCCAGTGGTGGTGTCTCTGCATGTACACGGAATCATGTTATATAAGCGCAGGCAGAATAATATATAAGACCCTATACAGTACAGCCAGCGGTGGTGCCTCTGCATGTACACGGAATCATGGTATAAAGGTGCGGGCAGAATAATATATAAGACCCTATACAGTACAACCAGCGGTGGTGTCTCTGCATGTACACGGAATCATGTTATATAGGTATGGACAGAATAATATATAAGACCCTATACAGTACAGCCAGCGGTGGTGTCTCTGCATGCACACGGAATCATGTTATATAGGTGCGGGCAGAATAATATGTAAGACCCTATACAGTACAGCCAGCGGTGGTTCCTCTGCATGTACACGGAATCATGTTATATAGGTGCAGGCAGAATAATATATAAGACCCTATACAGTACAGCCAGTGGTGGTGTCTCTGCATGTACACGGAATCATGGTATATAGGTGCGGGCAGAATAATATGTAAGACCCTATACAGTACAGCCAGTGGTGGTGTCTCTGCATGTACACGGAATTATGTTATATAGGTGCAGGCAGAATAATATATAAGACCCTATACAGTACAGCCAGCGGTGGTGCCTCTGCATGTACACGGAATCATGTTATATAGGTGCGGGCAGAATAATATATAAGATCCTATACAGTACAGCCAGTGGTGGTGCCTCTGCATGTACACGGAATCATGGTATATAGATGCAGGTAGAATAATATATAAGACCCTATACAGTCCAGGAAAGTGGTAGTGTCTCTGCATGTACACAGAATTATGTTATATAGGTGCAGGCAGAATAATATATAAGACCCTATACAGTACAGCCAGTGGTGTGCCTCTGCATGTACATGGAATCATGTTATATAGGTGCAGGCAGAATAATATATAAGACCCTATACAGTACAGCCAGTGGTGGTGCCTCTGCATGTACACGGAATCATGTTATATAGGTGCAGGCAGAATAATATATAAGACCCTATACAGTACAGCCAGCGGTGGTACCTCTGCATGTACACGGAATCATGTTATATAGGTGCAGGCAGAATAATATATAAGATCCTATACAGTACAGCCAGCGGTTGTGCCTCTGCATGCACACGGAATTATGTTATATAGGTGTGGACAGAATAATATATAAGACCCTATACAGTACAGCCAGCGGTGGTGTCTCTGCATGTGCACGGAATCATGTTTTATAGGCACAGGCAGAATAATATGTAAGACCCTATACAGTACAGCCAGTGGTGGTGTCTCTGCATGTACACGGAATTATGTTATATAGGTGCAGGCAGAATAATATATAAGACCCTATACAGTACAGCCAGCGGTGGTGCCTCTGCATGTACACAGAATCATGTTATATAGGCGCGGGCAGAATAATATATAAGACCCTATACAGTACAGCCAGCGGTGGTACCTCTGCATGTACACGGAATCATGTTATACAGGCGCAGGCAGAATAAATATGTAAGACCCTATACAGTACAGACAGTGGTGGTGTCTCTGCATGTACACGGAATCATGTTATTTAGGTGCGGGCAGAATAATATATAAGACCCTATACAGTACATCCAGCGGTGGTGTCTCTGCATTCACACGAAATCATGTTATATAGGTGTGGACAGAATAATATATAAGACCCTATACAGTACAGCCAGTGGTGGTGTCTCTGCATGTACACAGAATTATGTTATATAGGTGCAGGCAGAATAATATATAAGATCCTATACAGTACAGCCAGTGGTGGTGCTTCTGCATGTACACGGAATTATGGTATATAGGTGCAGGTAGAATAATATATTAGACCCTATACAGTCCAGCCAGTGGTAGTGTCTCTGCATGTACACGGAATTATGTTATATAGGTGCAGGCAGAATAATATATAAGACCCTATACAGTACAGCCAGTGGTGGTGCCTCTGCATGTACACGGAATCATGTTATATAGGTGTGGCCAGAATAATATATAAGACCCTATACAGTACAGCCAGTGGTAGTGTCTCTGCATGTACACGGAATTATGTTATATAGGTGCAGGCAGGATAATATATAAGATGCTATACAGTACAGCCAGCGGTGGTGCTTCTGCATGTACACAGAATCATGTTATATAGGTGCGGGTAGAATAATATGTAAGACCCTATACATTACAGCCAGTGGTGGTGCCTCTGCAAGTACACGGAATCATGTTATATAGGCGCAGGCAGAATAATATACAAGACCCTATACAGTACAGCCAGCGGTGGTGTCTCTGCATGTACACGGAATCATGGTATATAGGTGCAGGCAGAATAATATATAAGACCCTATACAGTACAGCCAGCGGTGGTGTCTCTACATGTACACGGAATCATGGTATATAGGTGCGGGCAGAATAATATGTAAGACCCTATACAGTACAGCCAGCGGTGGTGTCTCTGCCTGTACACGGAATCATGGTATATAGGTGCGGGCAGAATAATATGTAAGACCCTATACAGTACAGCAAGCGGTGGTGTCTCTGCATGTACACGGAATCATGTTATATAGGTGTGGGCAGATTAATATATAAGACCCTATACAGTACATCCAGCGGTGGTGTCTCTGCATGTACACAGAATCATGTTATATAGGTGCAGGCAGAATAATATATAAGACCCTATACAGTACAGCCAGTGGTGGTGTCTCGGCCTGTACACGGAATCATGTTATATAGGTGCAGGCAGAATAATATATAAGACCCTATACAGTACAGCCAGCGGTGGTACCTCTGCAAGTACACGGAATCATGTTATATAGGCGCAGGCAGAATAATATATAAGACCCTATACAGTACAGCCAGTGGTGGTGTCTGTGCATGTACACAGAATCATGTTATATAGGTGCAGGCAGAATAATATATAAGACCCTATACAGTACAGCCAGCGGTGGTACCTCTGCAAGTACACGGAATCATGTTATATAGGCGCAGGCAGAATAATATATAAGACCCTATACAGTACAGCCAGCGGTGGTGTCTCTGCATGTACACGGAATCATGGTATATAGGTGCGGGCAGAATAATATGTAAGACCCTATACAGTACAGCCAGCGGTGGTGTCTCTGCATGTACACGAAATCATGTTATATAGGTGTGGGCAGAATAATATATAAGACCCTATACAGTACATCCAGCGGTGGTGTCTCTGCATGTACACAAAATCATGTTATATAGGTGCAGGCAGAATAATATATAAGACCCTATATAGTACAGCCAGCGGTGGTGTATCTGCATGTACACGGAATCATGTTATATAGGTGCGGGCAGAATAATATGTAAGACCCTATACAGTACAGCCAGCGGTGGTGTCTCTGCATGTACACGAAATCATGTTATATAGGTGTGGGCAGAATAATATATAAGACCCTATACAGTACATCCAGCGGTGGTGTCTCTGCATGTACACAAAATCATGTTATATAGGTGCAGGCAGAATAATATATAAGACCCTATATAGTACAGCCAGCGGTGGTGTCTCTGCATGTACACGGAATCATGTTATATAGGTTCGGGCAGAATAATATGTAAGACCCTATACAGTACAGCCAGCGGTGGTGTCTCAGCATGTACACGGAATCATGGTATATAGGTGCGGGCAGAATAATATGTAAGACCCTATACAGTACAGCCAGCGGTGGTGTCTCTGCATGTACACGAAATCATGTTATATAGGTGCAGGCAGAATAATATACAAGACCCTATACAGTGCAGCCAGCGGTGGTGTCTCTGCATGTACACGGAATCATGTTATTTAGGTGCGGGCAGAATAATATATAAGATCCTATACAGTACAGCCAGCGGTGGTACCTCTGCATGTACACGGAATCATGTTATACAGGCGCAGGCAGAATAAATATGTAAGACCCTATACAGTACAGCCAGTGGTGGTGTCTCTGCATGTACACGGAATCATGTTATATAAGCGCAGGCAGAATAATATATAAGACCCTATACAGTAAAGCCAGCGGTGGTGCCTCTGCATGTACACGGAATCATGGTATAAAGGTGCGGGCAGAATAATATATAAGACCCTATACAGTACAACCAGCGGTGGTGTCTCTGCATGTACACGGAATCATGTTATATAGGTATGGACAGAATAATATATAAGACCCTATACAGTACAGCCAGTGGTGGTGTCTCTGCATGCACACGGAATCATGTTATATAGGTGCGGGCAGAATAATATGTAAGACCCTATACAGTACAGCCAGCGGTGGTTCCTCTGCATGTACACGGAATCATGTTATATAGGTGCAGGCAGAATAATATATAAGACCCTATACAGTACAGCCAGTGGTGGTGTCTCTGCATGTACACGGAATCATGGTATATAGGTGCGGGCAGAATAATATGTAAGACCCTATACAGTACAGCCAGTGGTGGTGTCTCTGCATGTACACGGAATTATGTTATATAGGTGCAGGCAGAATAATATATAAGACCCTATACAGTACAGCCAGCGGTGGTGCCTCTGCATGTACACGGAATCATGTTATATAGGTGCGGGCAGAATAATATATAAGATCCTATACAGTACAGCCAGTGGTGGTGCCTCTGCATGTACACGGAATCATGGTATATAGATGCAGGTAGAATAATATATAAGACCCTATACAGTCCAGGAAAGTGGTAGTGTCTCTGCATGTACACAGAATTATGTTATATAGGTGCAGGCAGAATAATATATAAGACCCTATACAGTACAGCCAGTGGTGTGCCTCTGCATGTACATGGAATCATGTTATATAGGTGCAGGCAGAATAATATATAAGACCCTATACAGTACAGCCAGTGGTGGTGCCTCTGCATGTACACGGAATCATGTTATATAGGTGCAGGCAGAATAATATATAAGACCCTATACAGTACAGCCAGCGGTGGTACCTCTGCATGTACACGGAATCATGTTATATAGGTGCAGGCAGAATAATATATAAGATCCTATACAGTACAGCCAGCGGTGGTGCCTCTGCATGCACACGGAATTATGTTATATAGGTGTGGACAGAATAATATATAAGACCCTATACAGTACAGCCAGCGGTGGTGTCTCTGCATGTACACGGAATCATGTTTTATAGGCACAGGCAGAATAATATGTAAGACCCTATACAGTACAGCCAGTGGTGGTGTCTCTGCATGTACACGGAATTATGTTATATAGGTGCAGGCAGAATAATATATAAGACCCTATACAGTACAGCCAGCGGTGGTGCCTCTGCATGTACACAGAATCATGTTATATAGGCGCGGGCAGAATAATATATAAGACCCTATACAGTACAGCCAGCGGTGGTACCTCTGCATGTACACGGAATCATGTTATACAGGCGCAGGCAGAATAAATATGTAAGACCCTATACAGTACAGCCAGTGGTGGTGTCTCTGCATGTACACGGAATCATGTTATTTAGGTGCGGGCAGAATAATATATAAGACCCTATACAGTACATCCAGCGGTGGTGTCTCTGCATTCACACGAAATCATGTTATATAGGTGTGGACAGAATAATATATAAGACCCTATACAGTACAGCCAGCGGTGGTGTCTCTGCATGTACACAGAATCATGTTATATAGGTGCGGGTAAAATAATATATAAGACCCTATACAGTACATCCAGCGGTGGTGTCTCTGCATGTACACAGAATTATGTTATATAGGTGCAGGCAGAATAATATATAAGATCCTATACAGTACAGCCAGTGGTGGTGCTTCTGCATGTACACGGAATTATGGTATATAGGTGCAGGTAGAATAATATATTAGACCCTATACAGTCCAGCCAGTGGTAGTGTCTCTGCATGTACACGGAATTATGTTATATAGGTGCAGGCAGAATAATATATAAGACCCTATACAGTACAGCCAGTGGTGGTGCCTCTGCATGTACACGGAATCATGTTATATAGGTGTGGCCAGAATAATATATAAGACCCTATACAGTACAGCCAGTGGTAGTGTCTCTGCATGTACACGGAATTATGTTATATAGGTGCAGGCAGGATAATATATAAGACGCTATACAGTACAGCCAGCGGTGGTGCTTCTGCATGTACACAGAATCATGTTATATAGGTGCGGGTAGAATAATATGTAAGACCCTATACATTACAGCCAGTGGTGGTGCCTCTGCAAGTACACCGAATCATGTTATATAGGCGCAGGCAGAATAATATACAAGACCCTATACAGTACAGCCAGCGGTGGTGTCTCTGCATGTACACGGAATCATGGTATATAGGTGCAGGCAGAATAATATATAAGACCCTATACAGTACAGCCAGCGGTGGTGTCTCTGCATGTACACGGAATCATGGTATATAGGTGCGGGCAGAATAATATGTAAGACCCTATACAGTACAGCCAGCGGTGGTGTCTCTGCATGTACACGGAATCATGTTATATAGGTGTGGGCAGAATAATATATAAGACCCTATACAGTACATCCAGCGGTGGTGTCTCTGCATGTACACAAAATCATGTTATATAGGTGCAGGCAGAATAATATATAAGACCCTATACAGTACAGCCAGCGGTGGTGTCTCTGTATGCACACGGAATCATGGTATATAGGTGCGGGCAGAATAATATGTAAGACCCTATACAGTACAGCCAGCGGTGGTGTCTCTGCATGTACACGGAATCATGTTATATAGGTGCGGGCAGAATAATATGTAAGACCCTATACAGTACAGCCAGCGGTGGTGTCTCTGCATGCACACAGAATCATGTTATATAGGTGCGGGCAGAATAATATGTAAGACCCTATACAGTACAGCCAGCGGTGGTGTCTCTGCATGTACACGGAATCATGGTATATAGGTGCGGGCAGAATAATATGTAAGACCCTATACAGTACAGCCAGCGGTGGTGTCTCTGCATGTACACGGAATCATGTTATATAGGTGCGGGCAGAATAATATGTAAGACCCTATACAGTACAGCCAGCGGTGGTGTCTCTGCATGTACACGGAATTATGTTATATAGGTGTAGACAGAATAATATATAAGACCCTATACAGTACATCCAGCGGTGGTGTCTCTGCATGTACACGGAATCATGTTATATGGGTGCAGGCAGAATAATATATAAGACCCTATACAGTACAGCCAGCGGTGGTACCTCTGCAAGTACACGGAATCATGTTATATAGGTGTGGACAGAATAATATATAAGCCTCTATACAGTACAGCCAGCGGTGGTACCTCTGCATGTACACGGAATCATGTTATATAGGTGCGGGCAGAATAATATATAAGACCCTATACAGTACAGCCAGCGGTGGTACCTCTGCATGTACACGGAATCATTTTATATAGGTGTGGACAGAATAATATATAAGACCCTATACAGTACAGCCAGCGGTGGTGTCTCTGCATGTACACGGAATCATGTTATATAGGTGTGGACAGAATAATATATAAGACCCTATACAGTACAGCCAGCGGAGGTGTCTCTGCATGTACACGGAATCATGTTATATAGGTGCAGGCAGAATAATATATAAGACCCTATACAGTACAGCCAGCGGTGGTACCTCTGCATGTACACGGAATCATGTTATATAGGTGTGTACAGAATAATATATAAGACCCTATACAGTACAGCCAGCGGTGGTGTCTCTGCATGTACACGGAATCATGTTATATAGGTGTGGACAGAATAATATATAAGCCTCTATACAGTACAGCCAGTGGTGGTGTCTCTGCATGTACACGGAATCATGTTATATAGGTGCGGGCAGAATAATATATAAGACCCTATACAGTACAGCCAGTGGTGGTGTCTCGGCCTGTACACGGAATCATGTTATATAGGTGCAGGCAGAATAATATATAAGACCCTATACAGTACAGCCAGCGGTGGTACCTCTGCAAGTACACGGAATAATGTTATATAGGCGCAGGCAGAATAATATATAAGACCCTATACAGTACAGCCAGCGGTGGTGTCTCTGCATGTACACGGAATCATGTTATATAGGTGCGGCCAGAATAATATGTAAGACCCTATACAGTACAGCCAGCGGTGGTGTCTCTGCATGCACACAGAATCATGTTATATAGGTGCGGGCAGAATAATATGTAAGACCCTATACAGTACAGCCAGCGGTGGTGTCTCTGCCTGTACACGGAATCATGGTATATAGGTGCGGGCAGAATAATATGTAAGACCCTATACAGTACAGCAAGCGGTGGTGTCTCTGCATGTACACGGAATCATGTTATATAGGTGTGGGCAGAATAATATATAAGACCCTATACAGTACATCCAGCGGTGGTGTCTCTGCATGTACACAGAATCATGTTATATAGGTGCAGGCAGAATAATATATAAGACCCTATACAGTACAGCCAGTGGTGGTGTCTCGGCCTGTACACGGAATCATGTTATATAGGTGCAGGCAGAATAATATATAAGACCCTATACAGTACAGCCAGCGGTGGTACCTCTGCAAGTACACGGAATCATGTTATATAGGTGTGGCCAGAATAATATATAAGACCCTATACAGTACAGCCAGTGGTAGTGTCTCTGCATGTACACGGAATTATGTTATATAGGTGCAGGCAGGATAATATATAAGACGCTATACAGTACAGCCAGCGGTGGTGCTTCTGCATGTACACAGAATCATGTTATATAGGTGCGGGTAGAATAATATGTAAGACCCTATACATTACAGCCAGTGGTGGTGCCTCTGCAAGTACACGGAATCATGTTATATAGGCGCAGGCAGAATAATATACAAGACCCTATACAGTACAGCCAGCGGTGGTGTCTCTGCATGTACACAGAATCATGGTATATAGGTGCAGGCAGAATAATATATAAGACCCTATACAGTACAGCCAGCCAGCGGTGGTGTCTCTGCATGTACACGGAATCATGGTATATAGGTGCGGGCAGAATAATATGTAAGACCCTATACAGTACAGCCAGCGGTGGTGTCTCTGCATGTACACGGAATCATGTTATATAGGTGTGGGCAGAATAATATATAAGACCCTATACAGTACATTCAGCGGTGGTGTCTCTGCATGTACACAAAATCATGTTATATAGGTGCAGGCAGAATAATATATAAGACCCTATACAGTACAGCCAGCGGTGGTGTCTCTGTATGCACACGGAATCATGGTATATAGGTGCGGGCAGAATAATATGTAAGACCCTATACAGTACAGCCAGCGGTGGTGCCTCTGCATGCACACGGAATCATGTTATATAGGTGCAGGCAGAATAATATATAAGACCCTATACAGTACAGCCAGCGGTGGTGTCTCTGCATGTACACGGAATCATGTTATATAGGTGCGGGCAGAATAATATGTAAGACCCTATACAGTACAGCCAGCGGTGGTGTCTCTGCATGCACACAGAATCATGTTATATAGGTGCGGGCAGAATAATATGTAAGACCCTATACAGTACAGCCAGCGGTGGTGTCTCTGCATGTACACGGAATCATGGTATATAGGTGCGGGCAGAATAATATGTAAGACCCTATACAGTACAGCCAGCGGTGGTGTCTCTGCATGTACACGGAATCATGTTATATAGGTGCGGGCAGAATAATATGTAAGACCCTATACAGTACAGCCAGCGGTGGTGTCTCTGCATGTACACGGAATTATGTTATATAGGTGTAGACAGAATAATATATAAGACCCTATACAGTACATCCAGCGGTGGTGTCTCTGCATGTACACAGAATCATGTTATATGGGTGCAGGCAGAATAATATATAAGACCCTATACAGTACAGCCAGCGGTGGTGTCTCTGCATGTACACGGAATCATGTTATATAGGTGTGGACAGAATAATATATAAGACCCTATACAGTACAGCCAGCGGAGGTGTCTCTGCATGTACACGGAATCATGTTATATAGGTGCAGACAGAATAATATATAAGACCCTATACAGTACAGCCAGCGGTGGTACCTCTGCATGTACACGGAATCATGTTATATAGGTGTGTACAGAATAATATATAAGACCCTATACAGTACAGCCAGCGGTGGTGTCTCTGCATGTACACGGAATCATGTTATATAGGTGTGGACAGAATAATATATAAGCCTCTATACAGTACAGCCAGTGGTGGTGTCTCTGCATGTACACGGAATCATGTTATATAGGTGCGGGCAGAATAATATATAAGACCCTATACAGTACAGCCAGTGGTGGTGTCTCGGCCTGTACACGGAATCATGTTATATAGGTGCAGGCAGAATAATATATAAGACCCTATACAGTACAGCCAGCGGTGGTACCTCTGCAAGTACACGGAATCATGTTATATAGGCGCAGGCAGAATAATATATAAGACCCTATACAGTACAGCCAGCGGTGGTGTCTCTGCATGTACACGGAATCATGTTATATAGGTGCGGCCAGAATAATATGTAAGACCCTATACAGTACAGCCAGCGGTGGTGTCTCTGCATGCACACAGAATCATGTTATATAGGTGCGGGCAGAATAATATGTAAGACCCTATACAGTACAGCCAGCGGTGGTGTCTCTGCCTGTACACGGAATCATGGTATATAGGTGCGGGCAGAATAATATGTAAGACCCTATACAGTACAGCAAGCGGTGGTGTCTCTGCATGTACACGGAATCATGTTATATAGGTGTGGGCAGAATAATATATAAGACCCTATACAGTACATCCAGCGGTGGTGTCTCTGCATGTACACAGAATCATGTTATATAGGTGCAGGCAGAATAATATATAAGACCCTATACAGTACAGCCAGTGGTGGTGTCTCGGCCTGTACACGGAATCATGTTATATGGGTGCAGGCAGAATAATATATAAGACCCTATACAGTACAGCCAGCGGTGGTACCTCTGCAAGTACACGGAATCATGTTATATAGGCGCAGGCAGAATAATATATAAGACCCTATACAGTACAGCCAGTGGTGGTGTCTGTGCATGTACACAGAATCATGTTATATAGGTGCAGGCAGAATAATATATAAGACCCTATACAGTACAGCCAGCGGTGGTACCTCTGCAAGTACACGGAATCATGTTATATAGGCGCAGGCAGAATAATATATAAGACCCTATACAGTACAGCCAGCGGTGGTGTCTCTGCATGTACACGAAATCATGTTATATAGGTGTGGGCAGAATAATATATAAGACCCTATACAGTACATCCAGCGGTGGTGTCTCTGCATGTACACAAAATCATGTTATATAGGTGCAGGCAGAATAATATATAAGACCCTTTATAGTACAGCCAGCGGTGGTGTCTCTGCATGTACACGGAATCATGTTATATAGGTGCGGGCAGAATAATATGTAAGACCCTATACAGTACAGCCAGCGGTGGTGTCTCTGCATGTACACGAAATCATGTTATATAGGTGTGGGCAGAATAATATATAAGACCCTATACAGTACATCCAGCGGTGGTGTCTCTGCATGTACACAAAATCATGTTATATAGGTGCAGGCAGAAATATATATATCACCCTATATAGTACAGCCAGCGGTGGTGTCTCTGCATGTACACGGAATCATGTTATATAGGTTCGGGCAGAATAATATGTAAGACCCTATACAGTACAGCCAGCGGTGGTGTCTCTGCATGTACACGGAATCATGGTATATAGGTGCGGGCAGAATAATATGTAAGACCCTATACAGTACAGCCAGCGGTGGTGTCTCTGCATGTACACGGAATCATGGTATATAGGTGCGGGCAAAATAATATGTAAGACCCTATACAGTACAGCCAGCGGTGGTGTCTCTGCATGTACACGGAATCATGGTATATAGGTGTGGGCAGAATAATATATAAGACCGTATACAGTACATCCAGCGGTGGTGTCTCTGCATGTACACAAAATCATGTTATATAGGTGCAGGCAGAATAATATATAAGACCCTATATAGTACAGCCAGCGGTGGTGTCTCTGCATGTACACGGAATCATGTTATATAGGTTCGGGCAGAATAATATGTAAGACCCTATACAGTACAGCCAGCGGAGGTGTCTCTGCATGTACACAGAATCATGTTATATAGGTGCGGGCAGAATAATATGTAAGACCCTATACAGTACAGCCAGCGGTGGTGTCTCTGCATGTACACGGAATCATGTTATATAGGTGCGGGCAGAATAATATATAAGACCCTATACAGTACAGCCAGCTGTGGTGTCTCTGCATGTACACAGAATGTTATATAGGTGCAGGCAGAATAATATATAAGACCCTATACAGTACAGCCAGCGATGGTACCTCTGCAAGTACACGGAATCATGTTATATAGGCGCAGGCAGAATAATATATAAGACCATATACAGTACAGCCAGTGGTGGTGTCTGTGCATGTACACAGAATCATGTTATATGGGTGCAGGCAGAATAATATATAAGACCCTATATAGTACAGCCAGCGGTGGTACCTCTGTAAGTACACGGAATCATGTTATATAGGCGCAGGCAGAATAATATATAAGACCCTATACAGTACAGCCAGCGGTGGTGTCTCTGCATGTACACGGAATCATGGTATATAGGTGCGGGCAGAATAATATGTAAGACCCTATACAGTACAGCCAGCGGTGGTGTCTCTGCATGTACACAGAATCATGTTATATAGGTGCAGGCAGAATAATATATAAGACCCTATACAGTACAGCCAGCGGTGGTACCTCTGCAAGTACACGGAATCATGTTATATAGGTGTGGACAGAATAATATATAAGCCTCTATACAGTACAGCCAGCGGTGGTACCTCTGCATGTACACGGAATCATGTTATATAGGTGCGGGCAGAATAATATATAAGACCCTATACAGTACAGCCAGCGGTGGTACCTCTGCATGTACACGGAATCATTTTATATAGGTGTGGACAGAATAATATATAAGACCCTATACAGTACAGCCAGCGGTGGTGTCTCTGCATGTACACGGAATCATGTTATATAGGTGTGGACAGAATAATATATAAGACCCTATACAGTACAGCCAGCGGAGGTGTCTCTGCATGTACACGGAATCATGTTATATAGGTGCAGGCAGAATAATATATAAGACCCTATACAGTACAGCCAGCGGTGGTACCTCTGCATGTACACGGAATCATGTTATATAGGTGTGTACAGAATAATATATAAGACCCTATACAGTAAAGCCAGCGGTGGTGTCTCTGCATGTACACGGAATCATGTTATATAGGTGTGGACAGAATAATATATAAGCCTCTATACAGTACAGCCAGTGGTGGTGTCTCTGCATGTACACGGAATCATGTTATATAGGTGCGGGCAGAATAATATATAAGACCCTATACAGTACAGCCAGCGGTGGTGTCTCTGCATGCACACATAATCATGTTATATAGGTGCAGGCAGAATAATATATAAGACCCTATACAGTACAGCCAGCGGTGGTACCTCTGTAAGTACACGGAATCATGTTATATAGGCGCAGGCAGAATAATATATAAGACCCTATACAGTACAGCCAGCGGTGGTGTCTCTGCATGTACACGGAATCATGGTATATAGGTGCGGGCAGAATAATATGTAAGACCCTATACAGTACAGCCAGCGGTGGTGTCTCTGCATGTACACAGAATCATGTTATATAGGTGCAGGCAGAATAATATATAAGACCCTATACAGTACAGCCAGCGGTGGTACCTCTGCAAGTACACGGAATCATGTTATATAGGCGCAGGCAGAATAATATATAAGACCCTATACAGTACAGCCAGCGGTGGTACCTCTGCATGTACACGGAATCATTTTATATAGGTGTGGACAGAATAATATATAAGACCCTATACAGTACACCAGCGGTGGTGTCTCTGCATGTACACGGAATCATGGTATATAGGTGTGGACAGAATAATATATAAGCCTCTATACAGTACAGCCAGCGGTGGTACCTCTGCATGTACACGGAATCATGTTATATAGGTGCGGGCAGAATAATATATAAGACCCTATACAGTACAGCCAGCGGTGGTACCTCTGCATGTACACGGAATCATTTTATATAGGTGTGGACAGAATAATATATAAGACCCTATACAGTACAGCCAGCGGTGGTGTCTCTGCATGTACACGGAATCATGTTATATAGGTGTGGACAGAATAATATATAAGACCCTATACAGTACAGCCAGCGGAGGTGTCTCTGCATGTACACGGAATCGTGTTATATAGGTGCAGGCAGAATAATATATAAGACCCTATACAGTACAGCCAGCGGTGGTACCTCTGCATGTACACGGAATCATGTTATATAGGTGTGTACAGAATAATATATAAGACCCTATACAGTACAGCCAGCGGTGGTGTCTCTGCATGTACACGGAATCATGTTATATAGGTGTGGACAGAATAATATATAAGCCTCTATACAGTACAGCCAGTGGTGGTGTCTCTGCATGTACACGGAATCATGTTATATAGGTGCGGGCAGAATAATATATAAGACCCTATACAGTACAGCCAGCGGTGGTACCTCTGCATGTACACGGAATCATTTTATATAGGTGTGGACAGAATAATATATAAGACCCTATACAGTACAGCCAGCGGTGGTGTCTCTGCATGTACACGGAATCATGTTATATAGGTGTGGACAGAATAATATATAAGACCCTATACAGTACAGCCAGCGGAGGTGTCTCTGCATGTACACGGAATCATGTTATATAGGTGCAGGCAGAATAATATATAAGACCCTATACAGTACAGCCAGCGGTGGTACCTCTGCATGTACACGGAATCATGTTATATAGGTGTGTACAGAATAATATATAAGACCCTATACAGTAAAGCCAGCGGTGGTGTCTCTGCATGTACACGGAATCATGTTATATAGGTGTGGACAGAATAATATATAAGCCTCTATACAGTACAGCCAGTGGTGGTGTCTCTGCATGTACACGGAATCATGTTATATAGGTGCGGGCAGAATAATATATAAGACCCTATACAGTACAGCCAGCGGTGGTGTCTCTGCATGCACACAGAATCATGTTATATAGGTGCAGGCAGAATAATATATAAGACCCTATACAGTACAGCCAGCGGTGGTACCTCTGTAAGTACACGGAATCATGTTATATAGGCGCAGGCAGAATAATATATAAGCCTCTATACAGTACAGCCAGCGGTGGTGTCTCTGCATGTACACGGAATCATGTTATATAGGTGCGGGCAGAATAATATATAAGACCCTATACAGTACAGCCAGCGATGGTACCTCTGCAAGTACACGGAATCATGTTATATAGGCGCGGGCAGAATAATATATAAGACCATATACAGTACAGCCAGTGGTGGTGTCTGTGCATGTACACAGAATCATGTTATATAGGTGCAGGCAGAATAATATATAAGACCCTATACAGTACAGCCAGCGGTGGTACCTCTGTAAGTACACGGAATCATGTTATATAGGCGCAGGCAGAATAATATATAAGACCCTATACAGTACAGCCAGCGGTGGTGTCTCTGCATGTACACGGAATCATGGTATATAGGTGCGGGCAGAATAATATGTAAGACCCTATACAGTACAGCCAGCGGTGGTGTCTCTGCATGTACACAGAATCATGTTATATAGGTGCAGGCAGAATAATATATAAGACCCTATACAGTACAGCCAGCGGTGGTACCTCTGCAAGTACACGGAATCATGTTATATAGGCGCAGGCAGAATAATATATAAGACCCTATACAGTACAGCCAGCGGTGGTACCTCTGCATGTACACGGAATCATTTTATATAGGTGTGGACAGAATAATATATAAGACCCTATACAGTACACCAGCGGTGGTGTCTCTGCATGTACACGGAATCATGGTATATAGGTGTGGACAGAATAATATATAAGCCTCTATACAGTACAGCCAGCGGTGGTACCTCTGCATGTACACGGAATCATGTTATATAGGTGCGGGCAGAATAATATATAAGACCCTATACAGTACAGCCAGCGGTGGTACCTCTGCATGTACACGGAATCATTTTATATAGGTGTGGACAGAATAATATATAAGACCCTATACAGTACAGCCAGCGGTGGTGTCTCTGCATGTACACGGAATCATGTTATATAGGTGTGGACAGAATAATATATAAGACCCTATACAGTACAGCCAGCGGAGGTGTCTCTGCATGTACACGGAATCGTGTTATATAGGTGCAGGCAGAATAATATATAAGACCCTATACAGTACAGCCAGCGGTGGTACCTCTGCATGTACACGGAATCATGTTATATAGGTGTGTACAGAATAATATATAAGACCCTATACAGTACAGCCAGCGGTGGTGTCTCTGCATGTACACGGAATCATGTTATATAGGTGTGGACAGAATAATATATAAGCCTCTATACAGTACAGCCAGTGGTGGTGTCTCTGCATGTACACGGAATCATGTTATATAGGTGCGGGCAGAATAATATATAAGACCCTATACAGTACAGCCAGTGGTGGTGTCTCGGCCTGTACACGGAATCATGTTATATAGGTGCAGGCAGAATAATATATAAGACCCTATACAGTACAGCCAGCGGTGGTACCTCTGCAAGTACACGGAATCATGTTATATAGGCGCAGGCAGAATAATATATAAGACCCTATACAGTACAGCCAGTGGTGGTGTCTGTGCATGTACACAGAATCATGTTATATAGGTGCAGGCAGAATAATATATAAGACCCTATACAGTACAGCCAGCGGTGGTACCTCTGCAAGTACACGGAATCATGTTATATAGGCGCAGGCAGAATAATATATAAGACCCTATACAGTACAGTCAGCGGTGGTGTCTCTGCATGTACACGGAATCATGGTATATAGGTGCGGGCAGAATAATATGTAAGACCCTATACAGTACAGCCAGCGGTGGTGTCTCTGTATGTACACGGAATCATGTTATATAGGTGCGGCCAGAATAATATGTAAGACCCCATACAGTACAGCCAGCGGTGGTGTCTCTGCATGCACACAGAATCATGTTATATAGGTGCGGGCAGAATAATATGTAAGACCCTATACAGTACAGCCAGCGGTGGTGTCTCTGCCTGTACACGGAATCATGGTATATAGGTGCGGGCAGAATAATATGTAAGACCCTGTACAGTACAGCCAGCGGTGGTGTCTCTGCATGTACACAGAATCATGTTATATAGGTGCGGGTAAAATAATATATAAGACCCTATACAGTACAGCAAGCGGTGGTGTCTCTGCATGTACACGGAATCATGTTATATAGGTGTGGGCAGAATAATATATAAGACCCTATATAGTACAGCCAGCGGTGGTGTCTCTGCATGTACACGGAATCATGTTATATAGGTTCGGGCAGAATAATATGTAAGACCCTATACAGTACAGCCAGCGGTGGTGTCTCTGCATGTACACAGAATCATGTTATATAGGTGCGGGCAGAATAATATGTAAGACCCTATACAGTACAGCCAGCGGTGGTGTCTCTGCATGTACACGGAATCATGTTATATAGGTGCGGGCAGAATAATATATAAGACCCTATACAGTACAGCCAGCGGTGGTGTCTCTGCATGTACACAGAATGTTATATAGGTGCAGGCAGAATAATATATAAGACCCTATACAGTACAGCCAGCGATGGTACCTCTGCAAGTACACGGAATCATGTTATATAGGCGCAGGCAGAATAATATATAAGACCATATACAGTACAGCCAGTGGTGGTGTCTGTGCATGTACACAGAATCATGTTATATAGGTGCAGGCAGAATAATATATAAGACCCTATACAGTACAGCCAGCGGTGGTACCTCTGTAAGTACACGGAATCATGCTATATAGGCGCAGGCAGAATAATATATAAGACCCTATACAGTACAGCCAGCGGTGGTGTCTCTGCATGTACACGGAATCATGGTATATAGGTGCGGGCAGAATAATATGTAAGACCCTATACAGTACAGCCAGCGGTGGTGTCTCTGCATGTACACAGAATCATGTTATATAGGTGCAGGCAGAATAATATATAAGACCCTATACAGTACAGCCAGCGGTGGTACCTCTGCAAGTACACGGAATCATGTTATATAGGTGTGGACAGAATAATATATAAGCCTCTATACAGTACAGCCAGCGGTGGTACCTCTGCATGTACACGGAATCATGTTATATAGGTGCGGGCAGAATAATATATAAGACCCTATACAGTACAGCCAGCGGTGGTACCTCTGCATGTACACGGAATCATTTTATATAGGTGTGGACAGAATAATATATAAGACCCTATACAGTACAGCCAGCGGTGGTGTCTCTGCATGTACACGGAATCATGTTATAGAGGTGTGGACAGAATAATATATAAGACCCTATACAGTACAGCCAGCGGAGGTGTCTCTGCATGTACACGGAATCATGTTATATAGGTGCAGGCAGAATAATATATAAGACCCTATACAGTACAGCCAGCGGTGGTACCTCTGCATGTACACGGAATCATGTTATATAGGTGTGTACAGAATAATATATAAGATCCTATACAGTAAAGCCAGCGGTGGTGTCTCTGCATGTACACGGAATCATGTTATATAGGTGTGGACAGAATAATATATAAGCCTCTATACAGTACAGCCAGTGGTGGTGTCTCTGCATGTACACGGAATCATGTTATATAGGTGCGGGCAGAATAATATATAAGACCCTATACAGTACAGCCAGCGGTGGTGTCTCTGCATGCACACAGAATCATGTTATATAGGTGCAGGCAGAATAATATATAAGACCCTATACAGTACAGCCAGCGGTGGTACCTCTGTAAGTACACGGAATCATGTTATATAGGCGCAGGCAGAATAATATATAAGCCTCTATACAGTACAGCCAGCGGTGGTGTCTCTGCATGTACACGGAATCATGTTATATAGGTGCGGGCAGAATAATATATAAGACCCTATACAGTACAGCCAGCGATGGTACCTCTGCAAGTACACGGAATCATGTTATATAGGCGCGGGCAGAATAATATATAAGACCATATACAGTACAGCCAGTGGTGGTGTCTGTGCATGTACACAGAATCATGTTATATAGGTGCAGGCAGAATAATATATAAGACCCTATACAGTACAGCCAGCGGTGGTACCTCTGTAAGTACACGGAATCATGTTATATAGGCGCAGGCAGAATAATATATAAGACCCTATACAGTACAGCCAGCGGTGGTGTCTCTGCATGTACACGGAATCATGGTATATAGGTGCGGGCAGAATAATATGTAAGACCCTATACAGTACAGCCAGCGGTGGTGTCTCTGCATGTACACAGAATCATGTTATATAGGTGCAGGCAGAATAATATATAAGACCCTATACAGTACAACCAGCGATGGTACCTCTGCAAGTACACGGAATCATGTTATATAGGCGCAGGCAGAATAATATATAAGACCCTATACAGTACAGCCAGCGGTGGTACCTCTGCATGTACACGGAATCATTTTATATAGGTGTGGACAGAATAATATATAAGACCCTATACAGTACAGCCAGCGGTGGTGTCTCTGCATGTACACGGAATCATGGTATATAGGTGTGGACAGAATAATATATAAGCCTCTATACAGTACAGCCAGCGGTGGTACCTCTGCATGTACACGGAATCATGTTATATAGGTGCGGGCAGAATAATATATAAGACCCTATACAGTACAACCAGCGGTGGTACCTCTGCATGTACACGGAATCATTTTATATTGGTGTGGACAGAATAATATATAAGACCCTATACAGTACAGCCAGCGATGGTACCTCTGCAAGTACACGGAATCATGTTATATAGGTGTGGACAGAATAATATATAAGCCTCTATACAGTACAGCCAGCGGTGGTACCTCTGCATGTACACGGAATCATGTTATATAGGTGCAGGCAGAATAATATATAAGACCCTGTACAGTACAGCCAGCGGTGGTGTCTCTGCATGTACACAGAATCATGTTATATAGGTGCGGGTAAAATAATATATAAGACCCTATACAGTACAGCAAGCGGTGGTGTCTCTGCATGTACACGGAATCATGTTATATAGGTGTGGGCAGAATAATATATAAGACCCTATATAGTACAGCCAGCGGTGGTGTCTCTGCATGTACACGGAATCATGTTATATAGGTTCGGGCAGAATAATATGTAAGACCCTATACAGTACAGCCAGCGGTGGTGTCTCTGCATGTACACAGAATCATGTTATATAGGTGCGGGCAGAATATTATGTAAGACCCTATACAGTACAGCCAGCGGTGGTGTCTCTGCATGTACACGGAATCATGTTATATAGGTGTGGACAGAATAATATATAAGACCCTATACAGTACAGCCAGCGGAGGTGTCTCTGCATGTACACGGAATCATGTTATATAGGTGCAGGCAGAATAATATATAAGACCCTATACAGTACAGCCAGCGGTGGTACCTCTGCATGTACACGGAATCATGTTATATAGGTGTGTACAGAATAATATATAAGACCCTATACAGTACAGCCAGCGGTGGTGTCTCTGCATGTACACGGAATCATGTTATATAGGTGTGGACAGAATAATATATAAGCCTCTATACAGTACAGCCAGTGGTGGTGTCTCTGCATGTACACGGAATCATGTTATATAGGTGCGGGCAGAATAATATATAAGACCCTATACAGTACAGCCAGTGGTGGTGTCTCGGCCTGTACACGGAATCATGTTATATAGGTGCAGGCAGAATAATATATAAGACCCTATACAGTACAGCCAGCGGTGGTACCTCTGCAAGTACACGGAATCATGTTATATAGGCGCAGGCAGAATAATATATAAGACCCTATACAGTACAGCCAGTGGTGGTGTCTGTGCATGTACACAGAATCATGTTATATAGGTGCAGGCAGAATAATATATAAGACCCTGTACAGTACAGCCAGCGGTGGTGTCTCTGCATGTACACAGAATCATGTTATATAGGTGCGGGTAAAATAATATATAAGACCCTATACAGTACAGCAAGCGGTGGTGTCTCTGCATGTACACGGAATCATGTTATATAGGTGTGGGCAGAATAATATATAAGACCCTATATAGTACAGCCAGCGGTGGTGTCTCTGCATGTACACGGAATCATGTTATATAGGTTCGGGCAGAATAATATGTAAGACCCTATACAGTACAGCCAGCGGTGGTGTCTCTGCATGTACACAGAATCATGTTATATAGGTGCGGGCAGAATAATATGTAAGACCCTATACAGTACAGCCAGCGGTGGTGTCTCTGCATGTACACGGAATCATGTTATATAGGTGCGGGCAGAATAATATATAAGACCCTATACAGTGCAGCCAGCGGTGGTGTCTCTGCATGTACACAGAATGTTATATAGGTGCAGGCAGAATAATATATAAGACCCTATACAGTACAGCCAGCGATGGTACCTCTGCAAGTACACGGAATCATGTTATATAGGCGCAGGCAGAATAATATATAAGACCATATACAGTACAGCCAGTGGTGGTGTCTGTGCATGTACACAGAATCATGTTATATAGGTGCAGGCAGAATAATATATAAGACCCTATACAGTACAGCCAGCGGTGGTACCTCTGTAAGTACACGGAATCATGTTATATAGGCGCAGGCAGAATAATATATAAGACCCTATACAGTACAGCCAGCGGTGGTGTCTCTGCATGTACACGGAATCATGGTATATAGGTGCGGGCAGAATAATATGTAAGACCCTATACAGTACAGCCAGCGGTGGTGTCTCTGCATGTACACAGAATCATGTTATATAGGTGCAGGCAGAATAATATATAAGACCCTATACAGTACAGCCAGCGGTGGTACCTCTGCAAGTACACGGAATCATGTTATATAGGTGTGGACAGAATAATATATAAGCCTCTATACAGTACAGCCAGCGGTGGTACCTCTGCATGTACACGGAATCATGTTATATAGGTGCGGGCAGAATAATATATAAGACCCTATACAGTACAGCCAGCGGTGGTACCTCTGCATGTACACGGAATCATTTTATATAGGTGTGGACAGAATAATATATAAGACCCTATACAGTACAGCCAGCGGTGGTGTCTCTGCATGTACACGGAATCATGTTATATAGGTGTGGACAGAATAATATATAAGACCCTATACAGTACAGCCAGCGGAGGTGTCTCTGCATGTACACGGAATCATGTTATATAGGTGCAGGCAGAATAATATATAAGACCCTATACAGTACAGCCAGCGGTGGTACCTCTGCATGTACACGGAATCATGTTATATAGGTGTGTACAGAATAATATATAAGATCCTATACAGTAAAGCCAGCGGTGGTGTCTCTGCATGTACACGGAATCATGTTATATAGGTGTGGACAGAATAATATATAAGCCTCTATACAGTACAGCCAGTGGTGGTGTCTCTGCATGTACACGGAATCATGTTATATAGGTGCGGGCAGAATAATATATAAGACCCTATACAGTACAGCCAGCGGTGGTGTCTCTGCATGCACACAGAATCATGTTATATAGGTGCAGGCAGAATAATATATAAGACCCTATACAGTACAGCCAGCGGTGGTACCTCTGTAAGTACACGGAATCATGTTATATAGGCGCAGGCAGAATAATATATAAGCCTCTATACAGTACAGCCAGCGGTGGTGTCTCTGCATGTACACGGAATCATGTTATATAGGTGCGGGCAGAATAATATATAAGACCCTATACAGTACAGCCAGCGGTGGTACCTCTGTAAGTACACGGAATCATGTTATATAGGCGCAGGCAGAATAATATATAAGACCCTATACAGTACAGCCAGCGGTGGTGTCTCTGCATGTACACGGAATCATGGTATATAGGTGCGGGCAGAATAATATGTAAGACCCTATACAGTACAGCCAGCGGTGGTGTCTCTGCATGTACACAGAATCATGTTATATAGGTGCAGGCAGAATAATATATAAGACCCTATACAGTACAACCAGCGATGGTACCTCTGCAAGTACACGGAATCATGTTATATAGGCGCAGGCAGAATAATATATAAGACCCTATACAGTACAGCCAGCGGTGGTACCTCTGCATGTACACGGAATCATTTTATATAGGTGTGGACAGAATAATATATAAGACCCTATACAGTACAGCCAGCGGTGGTGTCTCTGCATGTACACGGAATCATGGTATATAGGTGTGGACAGAATAATATATAAGCCTCTATACAGTACAGCCAGCGGTGGTACCTCTGCATGTACACGGAATCATGTTATATAGGTGCGGGCAGAATAATATATAAGACCCTATACAGTACAGCCAGCGGTGGTACCTCTGCATGTACACGGAATCATTTTATATTGGTGTGGACAGAATAATATATAAGACCCTATACAGTACAGCCAGCGATGGTACCTCTGCAAGTACACGGAATCATGTTATATAGGTGTGGACAGAATAATATATAAGCCTCTATACAGTACAGCCAGCGGTGGTACCTCTGCATGTACACGGAATCATGTTATATAGGTGCAGGCAGAATAATATATAAGACCCTGTACAGTACAGCCAGCGGTGGTGTCTCTGCATGTACACAGAATCATGTTATATAGGTGCGGGTAAAATAATATATAAGACCCTATACAGTACAGCAAGCGGTGGTGTCTCTGCATGTACACGGAATCATGTTATATAGGTGTGGGCAGAATAATATATAAGACCCTATATAGTACAGCCAGCGGTGGTGTCTCTGCATGTACACGGAATCATGTTATATAGGTTCGGGCAGAATAATATGTAAGACCCTATACAGTACAGCCAGCGGTGGTGTCTCTGCATGTACACGGAATCATGTTATATAGGTGCGGGCAGAATATTATGTAAGACCCTATACAGTACAGCCAGCGGTGGTGTCTCTGCATGTACACGGAATCATGTTATATAGGTGTGGACAGAATAATATATAAGACCCTATACAGTACAGCCAGCGGAGGTGTCTCTGCATGTACACGGAATCATGTTATATAGGTGCAGGCAGAATAATATATAAGACCCTATACAGTACAGCCAGCGGTGGTACCTCTGCATGTACACGGAATCATGTTATATAGGTGTGTACAGACTAATATATAAGACCCTATACAGTACAGCCAGCGGTGGTGTCTCTGCATGTACACGGAATCATGTTATATAGGTGTGGACAGAATAATATATAAGCCTCTATACAGTACAGCCAGTGGTGGTGTCTCTGCATGTACACGGAATCATGTTATATAGGTGCGGGCAGAATAATATATAAGACCCTATACAGTACAGCCAGTGGTGGTGTCTCGGCCTGTACACGGAATCATGTTATATAGGTGCAGGCAGAATAATATATAAGACCCTATACAGTACAGCCAGCGGTGGTACCTCTGCAAGTACACGGAATCATGTTATATAGGCGCAGGCAGAATAATATATAAGACCCTATACAGTACAGCCAGTGGTGGTGTCTGTGCATGTACACAGAATCATGTTATATAGGTGCAGGCAGAATAATATATAAGACCCTATACAGTACAGCCAGCGGTGGTACCTCTGCAAGTACACGGAATCATGTTATATAGGCGCAGGCAGAATAATATATAAGACCCTATACAGTACAGCCAGCGGTGGTGTCTCTGCATGTACACGGAATCATGGTATATAGGTGCGGGCAGAATAATATGTAAGACCCTATACAGTACAGCCAGCGGTGGTGTCTCTGTATGTACACGGAATCATGTTATATAGGTGCGGCCAGAATAATATGTAAGACCCTATACAGTACAGCCAGCGGTGGTGTCTCTGCATGCACACAGAATCATGTTATATAGGTGCGGGCAGAATAATATGTAAGACCCTATACAGTACAGCCAGCGGTGGTGTCTCTGCCTGTACACGGAATCATGGTATACAGGTGCGGGCAGAATAATATGTAAGACCCTATACAGTACAGCCAGTGGTGGTGTCTGTGCATGTACACAGAATCATGTTATATAGGTGCAGGCAGAATAATATATAAGACCCTGTACAGTACAGCCAGCGGTGGTGTCTCTGCATGTACACAGAATCATGTTATATAGGTGCGGGAAAAATAATATATAAGACCCTATACAGTACAGCAAGCGGTGGTGTCTCTGCATGTACACGGAATCATGTTATATAGGTGTGGGCAGAATAATATATAAGACCCTATACAGTACATCCAGCGGTGGTGTCTCTGCATGTACACAGAATCATGTTATATAGGTGCAGGCAGAATAATATATAAGACCCTATACAGTACAGCCAGCGGTGGTACCTCTGCAAGTACACGGAATCATGTTATATAGGCGCAGGCAGAATAATATATAAGACCCTATACAGTACAGCCAGTGGTGGTGTCTGTGCATGTACACAGAATCATGTTATATAGGTGCAGGCAGAATAATATATAAGACCCTATACAGTACAGCCAGCGGTGATACCTCTGCAAGTACACGGAATCATGTTATATAGGCGCAGGCAGAATAATATATAAGACCCTATACAGTACAGCCAGCGGTGGTGTCTCTGCATGTACACGGAATCATGGTATATAGGTGCGGGCAGAATAATATATAAGATCCTATACAGTACAGCCAGTGGTGGTGTCTCTGCATGTACACGGAATCATGTTATATAGGTGCAGGCAGAATAATATATAAGACCCCTATACAGTACAGCCAGCGGTGGTGTCTCTGCATGTACACAAAATCATGTTATATAGGTGCAGGCAGAATAATATATAAGACCCCTATACAGTACAGCCAGTGGTGGTGTCTCTGCATGTACACGGAATCATGTTATATAGGTGCAGGCAGAATAATATATAAGACCCTATACAGTACAGCCAGCGGTGGTGTCTCTGCATGTACACAAAATCATGTTATATAGGTGCAGGCAGAATAATATATAAGACCCTATACAGTACAGCCAGCGGTGGTGTCTCTGCATGTACATAAAATCATGTTATATAGGTGCAGGCAGAATAATATATAAGACCCTATACAGTACAGCCAGCGGTGGTGTCTCTGCATGCACACAGAATCATGTTATATAGGTGCGGGCAGAATAATATATAAGACCCTATACAGTACAGCCAGCGGTGGTGTCTCTGCATGTACACGGAATCATGTTATATAGGTTCGGGCAGAATAATATGTATGACCCTATACAGTACAGCCAGTGGTGGTGTCTCTGCATGTACACGGAATCATGGTATATAGGTGCGGGCAGAATAATATGTAAGACCCTATACAGTACAGCCAGCGGTGGTGTCTCTGCATGTACACGGAATCATGTTATATAGGTTCGGGCAGAATAATATGTAAGACCCTATACAGTACAGCCAGCGGTGGTGTCTCTGCATGCACACAGAATCATGTTATATAGGTTCGGGCAGAATAATATGTATGACCCTATACAGTACAGCCAGCGGTGGTGTCTCTGCATGTACACGGAATCATGTTATATAGGTGTGGACAGAATAATATATAAGACCCTATACAGTACAGCCAGCGGTGGTGTATCTGCATGTACACAGAATTATGTTATATAGGTGCGGGCAGAATAATATGTAAGACCCTATACAGTACAGCCAGCGGTGATACCTCGCATGCACACGGAATCATGTTATATAGGTGGGGGCAGAATAATATGTAAGACCCTATACAGTACAGCCAGCGGTGGTGTCTCTGCATGTACACGGAATCATGTTATATAGGTGCAGGCAGAATAATATATAAGACCCTATACAGTACAGCCAGCGGTGGTGTCTCTGCATGTACACGGAATCATGTTATATAGGTGCAGGCAGAATAATATATAAGACCCTATACAGTACAGCCAGCGGTGGTGTCTCTGCATGTACACGGAATCATGTTATATAGGTTCGGGCAGAATAATATGTAAGACCCTATACAGTACAGCCAGCGGTGGTGTCTCTGCATGTACACAGAATCATGTTATATAGGTGCAGGCAGAATAATATATAAGACCCTATACAGTACAGCCAGTGGTGGTGTCTGTGCATGTACACAGAATCATGTTATATAGGTGCAGGCAGAATAATATATAAGACCCTGTACAGTACAGCCAGCGGTGGTGTCTCTGCATGTACACAGAATCATGTTATATAGGTGCGGGTAAAATAATATATAAGACCCTATACAGTACAGCAAGCGGTGGTGTCTCTGCATGTACACGGAATCATGTTATATAGGTGTGGGCAGAATAATATATAAGACCCTATATAGTACAGCCAGCGGTGGTGTCTCTGCATGTACACGGAATCATGTTATATAGGTTCGGGCAGAATAATATGTAAGACCCTATACAGTACAGCCAGCGGTGGTGTCTCTGCATGTACACAGAATCATGTTATATAGGTGCGGGCAGAATAATATGTAAGACCCTATACAGTACAGCCAGCGGTGGTGTCTCTGCATGTACACGGAATCATGTTATATAGGTGCGGGCAGAATAATATATAAGACCCTATACAGTACAGCCAGCGGTGGTGTCTCTGCATGTACACAGAATGTTATATAGGTGCAGGCAGAATAATATATAAGACCCTATACAGTACAGCCAGCGATGGTACCTCTGCAAGTACACGGAATCATGTTATATAGGCGCAGGCAGAATAATATATAAGACCATATACAGTACAGCCAGTGGTGGTGTCTGTGCATGTACACAGAATCATGTTATATAGGTGCAGGCAGAATAATATATAAGACCCTATACAGTACAGCCAGCGGTGGTACCTCTGTAAGTACACGGAATCATGTTATATAGGCGCAGGCAGAATAATATATAAGACCCTATACAGTACAGCCAGCGGTGGTGTCTCTGCATGTACACGGAATCATGGTATATAGGTGCGGGCAGAATAATATGTAAGACCCTATACAGTACAGCCAGCGGTGGTGTCTGTGCATGTACACAGAATCATGTTATATAGGTGCAGGCAGAATAATATATAAGACCCTATACAGTACAGCCAGCGGTGGTACCTCTGCAAGTACACGGAATCATGTTATATAGGTGTGGACAGAATAATATATAAGCCTCTATACAGTACAGCCAGCGGTGGTACCTCTGCATGTACACGGAATCATGTTATATAGGTGCGGGCAGAATAATATATAAGACCCTATACAGTACAGCCAGCGGTGGTACCTCTGCATGTACACGGAATCATTTTATATAGGTGTGGACAGAATAATATATAAGAACCTATACAGTACAGCCAGCGGTGGTGTCTCTGCATGTACACGGAATCATGTTATATAGGTGTGGACAGAATAATATATAAGACCCTATACAGTACAGCCAGCGGAGTTGTCTCTGCATGTACACGGAATCATGTTATATAGGTGCAGGCAGAATAATATATAAGACCCTATACAGTACAGCCAGCGGTGGTACCTCTGCAAGTACACGGAATCATGTTATATAGGCGCAGGCAGAATAATATATAAGACCCTATACAGTACAGCCAGTGGTGGTGTCTGTGCATGTACACAGAATCATGTTATATAGGTGCAGGCAGAATAATATATAAGACCCTATACAGTACAGCCAGCGGTGGTACCTCTGCAAGTACACGGAATCATGTTATATAGGCGCAGGCAGAATAATATATAAGACCCTATACAGTACAGTCAGCGGTGGTGTCTCTGCATGTACACGGAATCATGGTATATAGGTGCGGGCAGAATAATATGTAAGACCCTATACAGTACAGCCAGCGGTGGTGTCTCTGTATGTACACGGAATCATGTTATATAGGTGCGGCCAGAATAATATGTAAGACCCCATACAGTACAGCCAGCGGTGGTGTCTCTGCATGCACACAGAATCATGTTATATAGGTGCGGGCAGAATAATATGTAAGACCCTATACAGTACAGCCAGCGGTGGTGTCTCTGCCTGTACACGGAATCATGGTATATAGGTGCGGGCAGAATAATATGTAAGACCCTATACAGTACAGCAAGCGGTGGTGTCTCTGCATGTACACGGAATCATGTTATATAGGTGTGGGCAGAATAATATATAAGACCCTATACAGTACATCCAGCGGTGGTGTCTCTGCATGTACACAGAATCATGTTATATAGGTGCAGGCAGAATAATATATAAGACCCTATACAGTACAGCCAGCGGTGGTACCTCTGCAAGTACACGGAATCATGTTATATAGGCGCAGGCAGAATAATATATAAGACCCTATACAGTACAGCCAGTGGTGGTGTCTGTGCATGTACACAGAATCATGTTATATAGGTGCAGGCAGAATAATATATAAGACCCTGTACAGTACAGCCAGCGGTGGTGTCTCTGCATGTACACAGAATCATGTTATATAGGTGCGGGTAAAATAATATATAAGACCCTATACAGTACAGCAAGCGGTGGTGTCTCTGCATGTACACGGAATCATGTTATATAGGTGTGGGCAGAATAATATATAAGACCCTATATAGTACAGCCAGCGGTGGTGTCTCTGCATGTACACGGAATCATGTTATATAGGTTCGGGCAGAATAATATGTAAGACCCTATACAGTACAGCCAGCGGTGGTGTCTCTGCATGTACACAGAATCATGTTATATAGGTGCGGGCAGAATAATATGTAAGACCCTATACAGTACAGCCAGCGGTGGTGTCTCTGCATGTACACGTAATCATGTTATATAGGTGCGGGCAGAATAATATATAAGACCCTATACAGTACAGCCAGCGGTGGTGTCTCTGCATGTACACAGAATGTTATATAGGTGCAGGCAGAATAATATATAAGACCCTATACAGTACAGCCAGCGATGGTACCTCTGCAAGTACACGGAATCATGTTATATAGGCGCAGGCAGAATAATATATAAGACCATATACAGTACAGCCAGTGGTGGTGTCTGTGCATGTACACAGAATCATGTTATATAGGTGCAGGCAGAATAATATATAAGACCCTATACAGTACAGCCAGCGGTGGTACCTCTGTAAGTACACGGAATCATGCTATATAGGCGCAGGCAGAATAATATATAAGACCCTATACAGTACAGCCAGCGGTGGTGTCTCTGCATGTACACGGAATCATGGTATATAGGTGCGGGCAGAATAATATGTAAGACCCTATACAGTACAGCCAGCGGTGGTGTCTCTGCATGTACACAGAATCATGTTATATAGGTGCAGGCAGAATAATATATAAGACCCTATACAGTACAGCCAGCGGTGGTACCTCTGCAAGTACACGGAATCATGTTATATAGGTGTGGACAGAATAATATATAAGCCTCTATACAGTACAGCCAGCGGTGGTACCTCTGCATGTACACGGAATCATGTTATATAGGTGCGGGCAGAATAATATATAAGACCCTATACAGTACAGCCAGCGGTGGTACCTCTGCATGTACACGGAATCATTTTATATAGGTGTGGACAGAATAATATATAAGACCCTATACAGTACAGCCAGCGGTGGTGTCTCTGCATGTACACGGAATCATGTTATAGAGGTGTGGACAGAATAATATATAAGACCCTATACAGTACAGCCAGCGGAGGTGTCTCTGCATGTACACGGAATCATGTTATATAGGTGCAGGCAGAATAATATATAAGACCCTATACAGTACAGCCAGCGGTGGTACCTCTGCATGTACACGGAATCATGTTATATAGGTGTGTACAGAATAATATATAAGATCCTATACAGTAAAGCCAGCGGTGGTGTCTCTGCATGTACACGGAATCATGTTATATAGGTGTGGACAGAATAATATATAAGCCTCTATACAGTACAGCCAGTGGTGGTGTCTCTGCATGTACACGGAATCATGTTATATAGGTGCGGGCAGAATAATATATAAGACCCTATACAGTACAGCCAGCGGTGGTACCTCTGTAAGTACACGGAATCATGTTATATAGGCGCAGGCAGAATAATATATAAGCCTCTATACAGTACAGCCAGCGGTGGTGTCTCTGCATGTACACGGAATCATGTTATATAGGTGCGGGCAGAATAATATATAAGACCCTATACAGTACAGCCAGCGATGGTACCTCTGCAAGTACACGGAATCATGTTATATAGGCGCGGGCAGAATAATATATAAGACCATATACAGTACAGCCAGTGGTGGTGTCTGTGCATGTACACAGAATCATGTTATATAGGTGCAGGCAGAATAATATATAAGACCCTATACAGTACAGCCAGCGGTGGTACCTCTGTAAGTACACGGAATCATGTTATATAGGCGCAGGCAGAATAATATATAAGACCCTATACAGTACAGCCAGCGGTGGTGTCTCTGCATGTACACGGAATCATGGTATATAGGTGCGGGCAGAATAATATGTAAGACCCTATACAGTACAGCCAGCGGTGGTGTCTCTGCATGTACACAGAATCATGTTATATAGGTGCAGGCAGAATAATATATAAGACCCTATACAGTACAACCAGCGATGGTACCTCTGCAAGTACACGGAATCATGTTATATAGGCGCAGGCAGAATAATATATAAGACCCTATACAGTACAGCCAGCGGTGGTACCTCTGCATGTACACGGAATCATTTTATATAGGTGTGGACAGAATAATATATAAGACCCTATACAGTACAGCCAGCGGTGGTGTCTCTGCATGTACACGGAATCATGGTATATAGGTGTGGACAGAATAATATATAAGCCTCTATACAGTACAGCCAGCGGTGGTACCTCTGCATGTACACGGAATCATGTTATATAGGTGCGGGCAGAATAATATATAAGACCCTATACAGTACAACCAGCGGTGGTACCTCTGCATGTACACGGAATCATTTTATATTGGTGTGGACAGAATAATATATAAGACCCTATACAGTACAGCCAGCGATGGTACCTCTGCAAGTACACGGAATCATGTTATATAGGTGTGGACAGAATAATATATAAGCCTCTATACAGTACAGCCAGCGGTGGTACCTCTGCATGTACACGGAATCATGTTATATAGGTGCAGGCAGAATAATATATAAGACCCTGTACAGTACAGCCAGCGGTGGTGTCTCTGCATGTACACAGAATCATGTTATATAGGTGCGGGTAAAATAATATATAAGACCCTATACAGTACAGCAAGCGGTGGTGTCTCTGCATGTACACGGAATCATGTTATATAGGTGTGGGCAGAATAATATATAAGACCCTATATAGTACAGCCAGCGGTGGTGTCTCTGCATGTACACGGAATCATGTTATATAGGTTCGGGCAGAATAATATGTAAGACCCTATACAGTACAGCCAGCGGTGGTGTCTCTGCATGTACACAGAATCATGTTATATAGGTGCGGGCAGAATATTATGTAAGACCCTATACAGTACAGCCAGCGGTGGTGTCTCTGCATGTACACGGAATCATGTTATATAGGTGTGGACAGAATAATATATAAGACCCTATACAGTACAGCCAGCGGAGGTGTCTCTGCATGTACACGGAATCATGTTATATAGGTGCAGGCAGAATAATATATAAGACCCTATACAGTACAGCCAGCGGTGGTACCTCTGCATGTACACGGAATCATGTTATATAGGTGTGTACAGAATAATATATAAGACCCTATACAGTACAGCCAGCGGTGGTGTCTCTGCATGTACACGGAATCATGTTATATAGGTGTGGACAGAATAATATATAAGCCTCTATACAGTACAGCCAGTGGTGGTGTCTCTGCATGTACACGGAATCATGTTATATAGGTGCGGGCAGAATAATATATAAGACCCTATACAGTACAGCCAGTGGTGGTGTCTCGGCCTGTACACGGAATCATGTTATATAGGTGCAGGCAGAATAATATATAAGACCCTATACAGTACAGCCAGCGGTGGTACCTCTGCAAGTACACGGAATCATGTTATATAGGCGCAGGCAGAATAATATATAAGACCCTATACAGTACAGCCAGTGGTGGTGTCTGTGCATGTACACAGAATCATGTTATATAGGTGCAGGCAGAATAATATATAAGACCCTGTACAGTACAGCCAGCGGTGGTGTCTCTGCATGTACACAGAATCATGTTATATAGGTGCGGGTAAAATAATATATAAGACCCTATACAGTACAGCAAGCGGTGGTGTCTCTGCATGTACACGGAATCATGTTATATAGGTGTGGGCAGAATAATATATAAGACCCTATATAGTACAGCCAGCGGTGGTGTCTCTGCATGTACACGGAATCATGTTATATAGGTTCGGGCAGAATAATATGTAAGACCCTATACAGTACAGCCAGCGGTGGTGTCTCTGCATGTACACAGAATCATGTTATATAGGTGCGGGCAGAATAATATGTAAGACCCTATACAGTACAGCCAGCGGTGGTGTCTCTGCATGTACACGGAATCATGTTATATAGGTGCGGGCAGAATAATATATAAGACCCTATACAGTGCAGCCAGCGGTGGTGTCTCTGCATGTACACAGAATGTTATATAGGTGCAGGCAGAATAATATATAAGACCCTATACAGTACAGCCAGCGATGGTACCTCTGCAAGTACACGGAATCATGTTATATAGGCGCAGGCAGAATAATATATAAGACCATATACAGTACAGCCAGTGGTGGTGTCTGTGCATGTACACAGAATCATGTTATATAGGTGCAGGCAGAATAATATATAAGACCCTATACAGTACAGCCAGCGGTGGTACCTCTGTAAGTACACGGAATCATGTTATATAGGCGCAGGCAGAATAATATATAAGACCCTATACAGTACAGCCAGCGGTGGTGTCTCTGCATGTACACGGAATCATGGTATATAGGTGCGGGCAGAATAATATGTAAGACCCTATACAGTACAGCCAGCGGTGGTGTCTCTGCATGTACACAGAATCATGTTATATAGGTGCAGGCAGAATAATATATAAGACCCTATACAGTACAGCCAGCGGTGGTACCTCTGCAAGTACACGGAATCATGTTATATAGGTGTGGACAGAATAATATATAAGCCTCTATACAGTACAGCCAGCGGTGGTACCTCTGCATGTACACGGAATCATGTTATATAGGTGCGGGCAGAATAATATATAAGACCCTATACAGTACAGCCAGCGGTGGTACCTCTGCATGTACACGGAATCATTTTATATAGGTGTGGACAGAATAATATATAAGACCCTATACAGTACAGCCAGCGGTGGTGTCTCTGCATGTACACGGAATCATGTTATATAGGTGTGGACAGAATAATATATAAGACCCTATACAGTACAGCCAGCGGAGGTGTCTCTGCATGTACACGGAATCATGTTATATAGGTGCAGGCAGAATAATATATAAGACCCTATACAGTACAGCCAGCGGTGGTACCTCTGCATGTACACGGAATCATGTTATATAGGTGTGTACAGAATAATATATAAGATCCTATACAGTAAAGCCAGCGGTGGTGTCTCTGCATGTACACGGAATCATGTTATATAGGTGTGGACAGAATAATATATAAGCCTCTATACAGTACAGCCAGTGGTGGTGTCTCTGCATGTACACGGAATCATGTTATATAGGTGCGGGCAGAATAATATATAAGACCCTATACAGTACAGCCAGCGGTGGTGTCTCTGCATGCACACAGAATCATGTTATATAGGTGCAGGCAGAATAATATATAAGACCCTATACAGTACAGCCAGCGGTGGTACCTCTGTAAGTACACGGAATCATGTTATATAGGCGCAGGCAGAATAATATATAAGCCTCTATACAGTACAGCCAGCGGTGGTGTCTCTGCATGTACACGGAATCATGTTATATAGGTGCGGGCAGAATAATATATAAGACCCTATACAGTACAGCCAGCGGTGGTACCTCTGTAAGTACACGGAATCATGTTATATAGGCGCAGGCAGAATAATATATAAGACCCTATACAGTACAGCCAGCGGTGGTGTCTCTGCATGTACACGGAATCATGGTATATAGGTGCGGGCAGAATAATATGTAAGACCCTATACAGTACAGCCAGCGGTGGTGTCTCTGCATGTACACAGAATCATGTTATATAGGTGCAGGCAGAATAATATATAAGACCCTATACAGTACAACCAGCGATGGTACCTCTGCAAGTACACGGAATCATGTTATATAGGCGCAGGCAGAATAATATATAAGACCCTATACAGTACAGCCAGCGGTGGTACCTCTGCATGTACACGGAATCATTTTATATAGGTGTGGACAGAATAATATATAAGACCCTATACAGTACAGCCAGCGGTGGTGTCTCTGCATGTACACGGAATCATGGTATATAGGTGTGGACAGAATAATATATAAGCCTCTATACAGTACAGCCAGCGGTGGTACCTCTGCATGTACACGGAATCATGTTATATAGGTGCGGGCAGAATAATATATAAGACCCTATACAGTACAGCCAGCGGTGGTACCTCTGCATGTACACGGAATCATTTTATATTGGTGTGGACAGAATAATATATAAGACCCTATACAGTACAGCCAGCGATGGTACCTCTGCAAGTACACGGAATCATGTTATATAGGTGTGGACAGAATAATATATAAGCCTCTATACAGTACAGCCAGCGGTGGTACCTCTGCATGTACACGGAATCATGTTATATAGGTGCAGGCAGAATAATATATAAGACCCTGTACAGTACAGCCAGCGGTGGTGTCTCTGCATGTACACAGAATCATGTTATATAGGTGCGGGTAAAATAATATATAAGACCCTATACAGTACAGCCAGTGGTGGTGTCTCTGCATGTACACGGAATCATGTTATATAGGTTCGGGCAGAATAATATGTAAGACCCTATACAGTACAGCCAGCGGTGGTGTCTCTGCATGTACACGGAATCATGTTATATAGGTGCGGGCAGAATATTATGTAAGACCCTATACAGTACAGCCAGCGGTGGTGTCTCTGCATGTACACGGAATCATGTTATATAGGTGTGGACAGAATAATATATAAGACCCTATACAGTACAGCCAGCGGAGGTGTCTCTGCATGTACACGGAATCATGTTATATAGGTGCAGGCAGAATAATATATAAGACCCTATACAGTACAGCCAGCGGTGGTACCTCTGCATGTACACGGAATCATGTTATATAGGTGTGTACAGAATAATATATAAGACCCTATACAGTACAGCCAGCGGTGGTGTCTCTGCATGTACACGGAATCATGTTATATAGGTGTGGACAGAATAATATATAAGCCTCTATACAGTACAGCCAGTGGTGGTGTCTCTGCATGTACACGGAATCATGTTATATAGGTGCGGGCAGAATAATATATAAGACCCTATACAGTACAGCCAGTGGTGGTGTCTCGGCCTGTACACGGAATCATGTTATATAGGTGCAGGCAGAATAATATATAAGACCCTATACAGTACAGCCAGCGGTGGTACCTCTGCAAGTACACGGAATCATGTTATATAGGCGCAGGCAGAATAATATATAAGACCCTATACAGTACAGCCAGTGGTGGTGTCTGTGCATGTACACAGAATCATGTTATATAGGTGCAGGCAGAATAATATATAAGACCCTATACAGTACAGCCAGCGGTGGTACCTCTGCAAGTACACGGAATCATGTTATATAGGCGCAGGCAGAATAATATATAAGACCCTATACAGTACAGCCAGCGGTGGTGTCTCTGCATGTACACGGAATCATGGTATATAGGTGCGGGCAGAATAATATGTAAGACCCTATACAGTACAGCCAGCGGTGGTGTCTCTGTATGTACACGGAATCATGTTATATAGGTGCGGCCAGAATAATATGTAAGACCCTATACAGTACAGCCAGCGGTGGTGTCTCTGCATGCACACAGAATCATGTTATATAGGTGCGGGCAGAATAATATGTAAGACCCTATACAGTACAGCCAGCGGTGGTGTCTCTGCCTGTACACGGAATCATGGTATACAGGTGCGGGCAGAATAATATGTAAGACCCTATACAGTACAGCCAGTGGTGGTGTCTGTGCATGTACACAGAATCATGTTATATAGGTGCAGGCAGAATAATATATAAGACCCTGTACAGTACAGCCAGCGGTGGTGTCTCTGCATGTACACAGAATCATGTTATATAGGTGCGGGAAAAATAATATATAAGACCCTATACAGTACAGCAAGCGGTGGTGTCTCTGCATGTACACGGAATCATGTTATATAGGTGTGGGCAGAATAATATATAAGACCCTATACAGTACATCCAGCGGTGGTGTCTCTGCATGTACACAGAATCATGTTATATAGGTGCAGGCAGAATAATATATAAGACCCTATACAGTACAGCCAGCGGTGGTACCTCTGCAAGTACACGGAATCATGTTATATAGGCGCAGGCAGAATAATATATAAGACCCTATACAGTACAGCCAGTGGTGGTGTCTGTGCATGTACACAGAATCATGTTATATAGGTGCAGGCAGAATAATATATAAGACCCTATACAGTACAGCCAGCGGTGATACCTCTGCAAGTACACGGAATCATGTTATATAGGCGCAGGCAGAATAATATATAAGACCCTATACAGTACAGCCAGCGGTGGTGTCTCTGCATGTACACGGAATCATGGTATATAGGTGCGGGCAGAATAATATATAAGATCCTATACAGTACAGCCAGTGGTGGTGTCTCTGCATGTACACGGAATCATGTTATATAGGTGCAGGCAGAATAATATATAAGACCCCTATACAGTACAGCCAGCGGTGGTGTCTCTGCATGTACACAAAATCATGTTATATAGGTGCAGGCAGAATAATATATAAGACCCCTATACAGTACAGCCAGTGGTGGTGTCTCTGCATGTACACGGAATCATGTTATATAGGTGCAGGCAGAATAATATATAAGACCCTATACAGTACAGCCAGCGGTGGTGTCTCTGCATGTACACAAAATCATGTTATATAGGTGCAGGCAGAATAATATATAAGACCCTATACAGTACAGCCAGCGGTGGTGTCTCTGCATGTACATGAAATCATGTTATATAGGTGCAGGCAGAATAATATATAAGACCCTATACAGTACAGCCAGCGGTGGTGTCTCTGCATGCACACAGAATCATGTTATATAGGTGCGGGCAGAATAATATATAAGACCCTATACAGTACAGCCAGCGGTGGTGTCTCTGCATGTACACGGAATCATGTTATATAGGTTCGGGCAGAATAATATGTATGACCCTATACAGTACAGCCAGTGGTGGTGTCTCTGCATGTACACGGAATCATGGTATATAGGTGCGGGCAGAATAATATGTAAGACCCTATACAGTACAGCCAGCGGTGGTGTCTCTGCATGTACACGGAATCATGTTATATAGGTTCGGGCAGAATAATATGTAAGACCCTATACAGTACAGCCAGCGGTGGTGTCTCTGCATGCACACAGAATCATGTTATATAGGTTCGGGCAGAATAATATGTATGACCCTATACAGTACAGCCAGCGGTGGTGTCTCTGCATGTACACGGAATCATGTTATATAGGTGTGGACAGAATAATATATAAGACCCTATACAGTACAGCCAGCGGTGGTGTATCTGCATGTACACAGAATTATGTTATATAGGTGCGGGCAGAATAATATGTAAGACCCTATACAGTACAGCCAGCGGTGATACCTCGCATGCACACGGAATCATGTTATATAGGTGGGGGCAGAATAATATGTAAGACCCTATACAGTACAGCCAGCGGTGGTGTCTCTGCATGTACACGGAATCATGTTATATAGGTGCAGGCAGAATAATATATAAGACCCTATACAGTACAGCCAGCGGTGGTGTCTCTGCATGTACACGGAATCATGTTATATAGGTGCAGGCAGAATAATATATAAGACCCTATACAGTACAGCCAGCGGTGGTGTCTCTGCATGTACACGGAATCATGTTATATAGGTTCGGGCAGAATAATATGTAAGACCCTATACAGTACAGCCAGCGGTGGTGTCTCTGCATGTACACAGAATCATGTTATATAGGTGCAGGCAGAATAATATATAAGACCCTATACAGTACAGCCAGTGGTGGTGTCTGTGCATGTACACAGAATCATGTTATATAGGTGCAGGCAGAATAATATATAAGACCCTGTACAGTACAGCCAGCGGTGGTGTCTCTGCATGTACACAGAATCATGTTATATAGGTGCGGGTAAAATAATATATAAGACCCTATACAGTACAGCAAGCGGTGGTGTCTCTGCATGTACACGGAATCATGTTATATAGGTGTGGGCAGAATAATATATAAGACCCTATATAGTACAGCCAGCGGTGGTGTCTCTGCATGTACACGGAATCATGTTATATAGGTTCGGGCAGAATAATATGTAAGACCCTATACAGTACAGCCAGCGGTGGTGTCTCTGCATGTACACAGAATCATGTTATATAGGTGCGGGCAGAATAATATGTAAGACCCTATACAGTACAGCCAGCGGTGGTGTCTCTGCATGTACACGGAATCATGTTATATAGGTGCGGGCAGAATAATATATAAGACCCTATACAGTACAGCCAGCGGTGGTGTCTCTGCATGTACACAGAATGTTATATAGGTGCAGGCAGAATAATATATAAGACCCTATACAGTACAGCCAGCGATGGTACCTCTGCAAGTACACGGAATCATGTTATATAGGCGCAGGCAGAATAATATATAAGACCATATACAGTACAGCCAGTGGTGGTGTCTGTGCATGTACACAGAATCATGTTATATAGGTGCAGGCAGAATAATATATAAGACCCTATACAGTACAGCCAGCGGTGGTACCTCTGTAAGTACACGGAATCATGTTATATAGGCGCAGGCAGAATAATATATAAGACCCTATACAGTACAGCCAGCGGTGGTGTCTCTGCATGTACACGGAATCATGGTATATAGGTGCGGGCAGAATAATATGTAAGACCCTATACAGTACAGCCAGCGGTGGTGTCTGTGCATGTACACAGAATCATGTTATATAGGTGCAGGCAGAATAATATATAAGACCCTATACAGTACAGCCAGCGGTGGTACCTCTGCAAGTACACGGAATCATGTTATATAGGTGTGGACAGAATAATATATAAGCCTCTATACAGTACAGCCAGCGGTGGTACCTCTGCATGTACACGGAATCATGTTATATAGGTGCGGGCAGAATAATATATAAGACCCTATACAGTACAGCCAGCGGTGGTACCTCTGCATGTACACGGAATCATTTTATATAGGTGTGGACAGAATAATATATAAGAACCTATACAGTACAGCCAGCGGTGGTGTCTCTGCATGTACACGGAATCATGTTATATAGGTGTGGACAGAATAATATATAAGACCCTATACAGTACAGCCAGCGGAGTTGTCTCTGCATGTACACGGAATCATGTTATATAGGTGCAGGCAGAATAATATATAAGACCCTATACAGTACAGCCAGTGGTGGTACCTCTGCATGTACACGGAATCATGTTATATAGGTGTGTACAGAATAATATATAAGACCCTATACAGTAAAGCCAGCGGTGGTGTCTCTGCATGTACACGGAATCATGTTATATAGGTGTGGACAGAATAATATATAAGCCTCTATACAGTACAGCCAGTGGTGGTGTCTCTGCATGTACACGGAATCATGTTATATAGGTGCGGGCAGAATAATATATAAGACCCTATACAGTACAGCCAGCGGTGGTGTCTCTGCATGCACACAGAATCATGTTATATAGGTGCAGGCAGAATAATATATAAGACCCTATACAGTACAGCCAGCGGTGGTACCTCTGTAAGTACACGGAATCATGTTATATAGGCGCAGGCAGAATAATATATAAGCCTCTATACAGTACAGCCAGCGGTGGTGTCTCTGCATGTACACGGAATCATGTTATATAGGTGCGGGCAGAATAATATATAAGACCCTATACAGTACAGCCAGCGATTGTACCTCTGCAAGTACACGGAATCATGTTATATAGGCGCGGGCAGAATAATATATAAGACCATATACAGTACAGCCAGTGGTGGTGTCTGTGCATGTACACAGAATCATGTTATATAGGTGCAGGCAGAATAATATATAAGACCCTATACAGTACAGCCAGCGGTGGTACGTCTGTAAGTACACGGAATCATGTTATATAGGCGCAGGCAGAATAATATATAAGACCCTATACAGTACAGCCAGCGGTGGTGTCTCTGCATGTACACGGAATCATGGTATATAGGTGCGGGCAGAATAATATGTAAGACCCTATACAGTACAGCCAGCGGTGGTGTCTCTGCATGTACACAGAATCATGTTATATAGGTGCAGGCAGAATAATATATAAGACCCTATACAGTACAGCCAGCGGTGGTACCTCTGCAAGTACACGGAATCATGTTATATAGGCGCAGGCAGAATAATATATAAGACCCTATACAGTACAGCCAGCGGTGGTACCTCTGCATGTACACGGAATCATTTTATATAGGTGTGGACAGAATAATATATAAGACCCTATACAGTACAGCCAGCGGTGGTGTCTCTGCATGTACACGGAATCATGGTATATAGGTGTGGACAGAATAATATATAAGCCTCTATACAGTACAGCCAGCGGTGGTACCTCTGCATGTACACGGAATCATGTTATATAGGTGCGGGCAGAATAATATATAAGACCCTATACAGTACAACCAGCGGTGGTACCTCTGCATGTACACGGAATCATTTTATATAGGTGTGGACAGAATAATATATAAGACCCTATACAGTACAGCCAGCGGTGGTGTCTCTGCATGTACACGGAATCATGTTATATAGGTGTGGACAGAATAATATATAAGACCCTATACAGTACAGCCAGCGGAGGTGTCTCTGCATGTACACGGAATCATGTTATATAGGTGCAGGCAGAATAATATATAAGACCCTATACAGTACAGCCAGCGGTGGTACCTCTGCATGTACACGGAATCATGTTATATAGGTGTGTACAGAATAATATATAAGACCCTATACAGTACAGCCAGCGGTGGTGTCTCTGCATGTACACGGAATCATGTTATATAGGTGTGGACAGAATAATATATAAGCCTCTATACAGTACAGCCAGTGGTGGTGTCTCTGCATGTACACGGAATCATGTTATATAGGTGCGGGCAGAATAATATATAAGACCCTATACAGTACAGCCAGTGGTGGTGTCTCGGCCTGTACACGGAATCATGTTATATAGGTGCAGGCAGAATAATATATAAGACCCTATACAGTACAGCCAGCGGTGGTACCTCTGCAAGTACACGGAATCATGTTATATAGGCGCAGGCAGAATAATATATAAGACCCTATACAGTACAGCCAGTGGTGGTGTCTGTGCATGTACACAGAATCATGTTATATAGGTGCAGGCAGAATAATATATAAGACCCTATACAGTACAGCCAGCGGTGGTACCTCTGCAAGTACACGGAATCATGTTATATAGGCGCAGGCAGAATAATATATAAGACCCTATACAGTACAGCCAGCGGTGGTGTCTCTGCATGCACACAGAATCATGTTATATAGGTGCGGGCAGAATAATATGTAAGACCCTATACAGTACAGCCAGCGGTGGTGTCTCTGCCTGTACACGGAATCATGGTATATAGGTGCGGGCAGAATAATATGTAAGACCCTATACAGTACAGCAAGCGGTGGTGTCTCTGCATGTACACGGAATCATGTTATATAGGTGTGGGCAGAATAATATATAAGACCCTATACAGTACATCCAGCGGTGGTGTCTCTGCATGTACACAGAATCATGTTATATAGGTGCAGGCAGAATAATATATAAGACCCTATACAGTACAGCCAGCGGTGGTACCTCTGCAAGTACACGGAATCATGTTATATAGGCGCAGGCAGAATAATATATAAGACCCTATACAGTACAGCCAGTGGTGGTGTCTGTGCATGTACACAGAATCATGTTATATAGGTGCAGGCAGAATAATATATAAGTCCCTGTACAGTACAGCCAGCGGTGGTGTCTCTGCATGTACACAGAATCATGTTATATAGGTGCGGGTAAAATAATATATAAGACCCTATACAGTACAGCAAGCGGTGGTGTCTCTGCATGTACACGGAATCATGTTATATAGGTGTGGGCAGAATAATATATAAGACCCTATACAGTACATCCAGCGGTGGTGTCTCTGCATGTACACAGAATCATGTTATATAGGTGCAGGCAGAATAATATATAAGACCCTATACAGTACAGCCAGCGGTGGTACCTCTGCAAGTACACGGAATCATGTTATATAGGCGCAGGCAGAATAATATATAAGACCCTATACAGTACAGCCAGTGGTGGTGTCTGTGCATGTACACAGAATCATGTTATATAGGTGCAGGCAGAATAATATATAAGACCCTATACAGTACAGCCAGTGGTGGTGTCTCTGCATATACACGGAATCATGTTATATAGGTGCAGGCAGAATAATATATAAGACCCCTATACAGTACAGCCAGCGGTGGTGTCTCTGCATGTACACAAAATCATGTTATATAGGTGCAGGCAGAATAATATATAAGACCCCTATACAGTACAGCCAGTGGTGGTGTCTCTGCATGTACACGGAATCATGTTATATAGGTGCAGGCAGAATAATATATAAGACCCTATACAGTACAGCCAGCGGTGGTGTCTCTGCATGTACACAAAATCATGTTATATAGGTGCAGGCAGAATAATATATAAGACCCTATACAGTACAGCCAGCGGTGGTGTCTCTGCATGTACACAAAATCATGTTATATAGGTGCAGGCAGAATAATATATAAGACCCTATACAGTACAGCCAGCGGTGGTGTCTCTGCATGCACACAGAATCATGTTATATAGGTGTGGACAGAATAATATATAAGCCTCTATACAGTACAGCCAGCGGTGGTACCTCTGCATGTACACGGAATCATTTTATATAGGTGTGGACAGAATAATATATAAGACCCTATACAGTACAGCCAGCGGTGGTGTCTCTGCATGTACACGGAATCATGTTATATAGGTGCAGGCAGAATAATATATAAGACCCTATACAGTACAGCCAGCGGTGGTACCTCTGCATGTACACGGAATCATGTTATATAGGTGTGTACAGAATAATATATAAGACCCTATACAGTACAGCCAGCGGTGGTGTCTCTGCATGTACACGGAATCATGTTATATAGGTGTGGACAGAATAATATATAAGCCTCTATACAGTACAGCCAGTGGTGGTGTCTCTGCATGTACACGGAATCATGTTATATAGGTGCGGGCAGAATAATATATAAGACCCTATACAGTACAGCCAGTGGTGGTGTCTCGGCATGTACACAGAATCATGTTATATAGGTGCAGGCAGAATAATATATAAGACCCTATACAGTACAGCCAGCGGTGGTACCTCTGCATGTACACGGAATCATGTTATATAGGTGCAGGCAGAATAATATATAAGACCCTATACAGTACAGCCAGCGGTGGTACCTCTGCAAGTACACGGAATCATGTTATATAGGCGCAGGCAGAATAATATATTAGACCCTATACAGTACAGCCAGCGGTGGTGTCTCTTCATGTACACGGAATCATGGTATATAGGTGCGGGCAGAATAATATGTAAGACCCTATACAGTACAGCCAGCGGTGGTGTCTCTGCATGTACACGGAATCATGTTATATAGGTGTGGGCAGAATAATATATAAGACCCTATACAGTACAGCCAGCGGTGGTGTCTCTGCATGTACACGGAATCATGTTATATAGGTGTGGGCAGAATAATATATAAGACCCTATACAGTACAGCCAGTGGTGGTGTCTCTGCATGCACACGGAATCATGTTATACAGGTGCGGCCAAAATAATATGTAAGACCCTATACAGTACAGCCAGCGGTGGTGTCTCTGCATGTACACGGAATCATGTTATATAGGTGCGGCCAGAATAATATGTAAGACCCTATACAGTACAGCCAGCGGTGGTGTCTCTGCATGTACACGGAATCATGTTATATAGGTGCAGGCAGAATAATATATAAGACCCTATACAGTACAGCCAGTGGTGGTACCTCTGCAAGTACACGGAATCATGTTATATAGGTGTGGACAGAATAATATATAAGCCTCTATACAGTACAGCCAGCGGTGGTACCTCTGCATGTACACGGAATCATGTTATATAGGTGCGGGCAGAATAATATATAAGACCCTATACAGTACAGCCAGCGGTGGTACCTCTGCATGTACACGGAATCATGTTATATAGGTGCGGGCAGAATAATATATAAGACCCTATACAGTACAGCCAGCGGTGGTGTCTCTGCATGCACACAGAATCATGTTATATAGGTGCGGGCAGAATAATATGTAAGACCCTATACAGTACAGCCAGCGGTGGTGTCTCTGCATGTACACGGAATCATGGTACATAGGTGCGGGCAGAATAATATGTAAGACCCTATACAGTACAGCCAGTGGTGGTGTCTGTGCATGTACACATAATCATGTTATATAGGTGCAGGCAGAATAATATATAAGACCCTATACAGTACATCCAGCGGTGGTGTCTCTGCATGTACACAGAATGTTATATAGGTGCAGGCAGAATAATATATAAGACCCTATACCGTACAGCCAGCGTTGGTACCTCTGCAAGTACACGGAATCATGTTATATAGGTGCAGGCAGAATAATATATAAGACCCTATACAGTACATCCAGCGGTGGTGTCTCTGCATGTACACAGAATCATGTTATATAGGTGCAGGCAGAATAATATATAAGACCCTATACAGTACAGCCAGCGGTTGTACCTCTGCAAGTACACGGAATTATGTTATATAGGTGTGGACAGAATAATATATAAGCCTCTATACAGTACAGCCAGCGGTGGTACCTCTGCATGTACACGGAATCATTTTATATAGGTGTGGACAGAATAATATATAAGACCCTATACAGTACAGCCAGCGGTGGTGTCTCTGCATGTACACGGAATCATGTTATATAGGTGCAGGCAGAATAATATATAAGACCCTATACAGTACAGCCAGCGGTGGTACCTCTGCATGTACACGGAATCATGTTATATAGGTGTGTACAGAATAATATATAAGACCCTATACAGTACAGCCAGCGGTGGTGTCTCTGCATGTACACGGAATCATGTTATATAGGTGTGGACAGAATAATATATAAGCCTCTATACAGTACAGCCAGTGGTGGTGTCTCTGCATGTACACGGAATCATGTTATATAGGTGCGGGCAGAATAATATATAAGACCCTATACAGTACAGCCAGTGGTGGTGTCTCGGCATGTACACAGAATCATGTTATATAGGTGCAGGCAGAATAATATATAAGACCCTATACAGTACAGCCAGCGGTGGTACCTCTGTAAGTACACGGAATCATGTTATATAGGTGCAGGCAGAATAATATATAAGACCCTATACAGTACAGCCAGCGGTGGTACCTCTGCAAGTACACGGAATCATGTTATATAGGCGCAGGCAGAATAATATATTAGACCCTATACAGTACAGCCAGCGGTGGTGTCTCTGCATGTACACGGAATCATGGTATATAGGTGCGGGCAGAATAATATGTAAGACCCTATACAGTACAGCCAGCGGTGGTGTCTCTGCATGTACACGGAATCATGTTATATAGGTGTAGGCAGAATAATATATAAGACCCTATACAGTACAGCCAGCGGTGGTGTCTCTGCATGTGCACAGAATCATGGTATATAGGTGCAGGCAGAATAATATATAAGACCCTATACAGTACAGCCAGCGGTGGTGTCTCTGCATGTACACGGAATCATGTTATATAGGTGTGGGCAGAATAATATATAAGACCCTATACAGTACAGCGAGTGGTGGTGTCTCTGCATGCACACGGAATCATGTTATACAGGTGCGGCCAAAATAATATGTAAGACCCTATACAGTACAGCCAGCGGTGGTGTCTCTGCATGTACACGGAATCATGTTATATAGGTGCGGCCAGAATAATATGTAAGACCCTATACAGTACAGCCAGCGGTGGTGTCTCTGCATGTACACGGAATCATGTTATATAGGTGCGGGCAGAATAATATGTAAGACCCTATACAGTACAGCCAGTGGTGGTGTCTCTGCATGTACACGGAATCATGTTATATAGGTGTGGGCAGAATAATATATAAGACCCTATACAGTACAGCCAGCGGTGGTGCCTCTGCATGTACACGGAATCATGTTATATAGGTGTGGGCAGAATATTATATAAGACCCTATACAGTACAGCCAGCGGTGGTGTCTCTGCATGTACACGGAATCATGTTATATAGGTGTGGGCAGAATAATATGTAAGACCCTATACAGTACAGCCAGTGGTGGTGTCTCTGCATGTACACGGAATCATGTTATATAGGTGCAGGCAGAATAATATATAAGACCCCGTACAGTACATCCAGCGGTGGTGTCTCTGCATGTACACAGAATCATGTTATATAGGTGTGGACAGAATAATATATAAGCCTCTATGCAGTACAGCCAGCGGTGGTACCTCTGCATGTACACGGAATCATGTTATATAGGTGCGGGCAGAATAATATATAAGACCCTATACAGTACAGCCAGCGGTGGTACCTCTGCATGTACACGGAATCATGTTATATAGGTGCGGGCAGAATAATATATAAGACCCTATACAGTACAGCCAGCGGTGGTGTCTCTGCATGCACACAGAATCATGTTATATAGGTGCGGGCAGAATAATATATAAGACCCTATACAGTACAGCCAGCGGTGGTACCTCTGTAAGTACACGGAATCATGTTATATAGGCGCAGGCAGAATAATATATAAGACCCTATACAGTACAGCCAGCGGTGGTGTCTCTGCATGTACACAGAATGTTATATAGGTGCAGGCAGAATAATATATAAGACCCTATACCGTACAGCCAGCGGTGGTACCTCTGCAAGTACATGGAATCATTTTATATAGGTGCGGGCAGAATAATATGTAAGACCCTTGTCAAAGTCAGAAAAATGTCTCTATGCACGTTGCCATATTTGCACCGCACACTGGTCTGCGCTGCGCATGCGTACGCTCTCCCGTGAAGGCGCATACCCGCAATAGCGCGCACCCGCGGGCGCACGGTATGCGTATTTACGGTAGAGTTTATGTAGTCGTAGCGTGCGACTCCTTCGTTACATATTTTCACAATTAATGAAGTTTGTAGATCATGGTCCCTTTGATAGTTTCTGAAAGTTTGGTTAATATAGAATGTCCCTGAGCTGAGGAATCCCTCTTTGTATTGTAGGAAGGGTCTAACAGGAGTCATGCAGCAGTGTTTGGTACCCATCGGAAGAGTATTTAATTAGCAATATTCCGGTGTTGGTTTGGAGCGTATTAATCGCTCGTGCGAATAGTTATGGACATAAGAAGTTTATGTCCATTTCTATTATTTACTCATACTCAGGTATGCGGCGGGAAACCTAGTTCCCCACCCACCTGAGCTGTTTGAAATCGTCACAGCCCACCTGTATGAATCAACCTATGACCTTTTGTTATGATGCAGGGCCGAATTCCGACGTCCAATGGACAATGGGATTGTAGGGACTGTAAGATTGCATTGTGTGTGGGGCATAAATAGGCAGGCCGACCACATCCAGCTCTCACTCTTCAACGGTTCTCATTGCTGAAAATCGGGTGCTGGATGTCCAGGCGCATGCGATCGTTTACCCTTGTGCGTAAGTTTCTCTCCGTAATCATTGTCTTACTGTGAGCCAATTTCTCTCATCTCTCTCCATTTCTCTCTCTCTCTCCTTTCTCTTTTCTCTCACATCTCCCCTAGACTAGTATTGAATTGTATTAGATAGTATTGTATTTTGGTTAGGAAGTCTCTGTTATATTGTAGTGTATCATTTGTACTGTTATCCCCTTTTACAAGTATATTAGATATAATACAGTTAATAGGCTTTGGACCCTAAACCAGTATCTGTGTATTTCCTATAGTGTTAAGTGTTCACTTGAGTGTCGGTGACGCTCAAGCAGCTTTGTAGTTAGTCAGGTTACACAAGGTTGCACTTACACCCTGTATTCACATTAAGGTATTCTGTGTATTACATTAATGAAAGGTTTAGACATAAAGGTATAGCGTTGTGAGCGTCTGCACCGCTGGTGATCTCCTCGTGGTCTCGAGCGTCCGCTACGCCGTAGCGAATCATTACTCTAGTCATAGCCAATAACGTGCTGCCCTGTGATCTCTGGGCCGTGAGCGAACGTGACGTTTGAGCGTCTCGCCTACGGCTGAGCGATCGTTACGCAACCAGCGTACCCGTACGGTACTTCTTAAGTAAACAGCGTACAGTGTTCTTAGACTTCATAAAGGGTTGTTTATACGACAAAGGAAGATAGTAATTGTCAATTGGGGGCTCGTCCTGTCCTTCTCATATCTGCACTAGGTAGATCAGCAGACATTATCCCCCAGCAAAGGGTGGGAGGTTGTCTCACAGTGCTGACGGGATAAGCGTCTGCTTCACTTAGATAAAGAGTGCTGAAGGAATCCGGGAACCGGAAGTAAGAACAAAACGCTTGTGTCTTTTAAAACTGTTTATTTCTTTTCTGTCTTGCGTATACACGCACGCATACATACATATCTGCATTTCTTTTTCAATTTCGTATATCACTATTCCTGTTTGCCAATTTTTATAGTTGATAGAAAGTGCTAAAAAGAGATTTGCTGTTATTTCATAATAGAGGTAATAGTTAAAGTATAGACCAACACACGGCTTGTCTGGGAGATAAGGCAGTCAGTGTGGTGTGCGGTAGATGATCAGGGATCATCTACATTGATAAAAGTAGAAATTGTGTTACGGTGGATCTTTTGTTTTGCGTACACGTGTCTCTAACAAAGACTAACGTACGCAATCCAAAGGCAGACGCACGCAGCGTACATTACGCAACGTAGCGTCCGGTTACGCCCACGTAGCTCAAGTTGTGATAAGGCGATAAGTAACGCAAAAGCGGTAGATAACGCGACGCGGTAAATAACGCAAGTCTATTTTTTTGGAAAATTTGAAATTTAGTTTAACAGATCCTGCTCCTAATTGGTAACACAGCTGGGCTAAAGAAAATTTCTGCGCAGAAATAGATATAGAAACGAAAGTGTACATGTGTTGAGTGAGTGTGTTTTTATTACATAAGTTTATATAACTTAGAGGTTGAACCAATAGAAATCAGGTAGGACATACGTGTAAGTGACATATACGGTGGCTAAGGAGGCATCCTTGGTTAAATAAAATAAGAGCATTAGAGTATAGCGGACCACAAGGTAACAAGACCAGGAGGTCACAAGGACAAGGCCAGGAGGTCACAAGGTACAAGAAGGTCCGCTATAAAGGTACAAGAAGCACAACCCCGGGGGTTGGTGCTAAAACCCATATAGGCCATTGGAAGCTCTGGCTGAAGGAATTCGCAGCCGCAATTTTCGATTCCACTGATCTCTCAGTACATAACAGGTAGTGCTTATGTACTGAACGATTGTACTGCACGTAATTGTGTGCAGTAGTTAGTAATCTGACCTAATACCATTAGAGTAAAGTGGTCACAAACGCTATCTGTACATTCTGACGTGATTTGTGTAATTTTTTATTTTTAAAGGGAAGTTCGCTGGTCACTCAGGAACTATCTAACAACCCCACCTTTATTGGAAAGAGTAAGTGTCCTGCGGGTAACCCTCATATGTTCCAGTAAACAGAAGGTTTTTCTGGTAGGGCCCTGTATCGAGTACGCCAGCACCATATCGGTGTGATCAGGTCGTATTGGTCGAGGTGGGCGAGTGAGTGGGGTACTCGGTAAACCGCCACCGCCGGCCTATCTTGAATAATTTGGTTTGCTGTAAGGGTTCGCTGAAGACCGTGATAAAGATCACAGGAGTAGTAAGCAACACCTGCAGATTATGGGGGCCAATTGTTCAGGTAGGGGGCGATCAACCTCGGTTCGGGTTGATTCAGTGGTCCGACCAATTGGGTCGGCCAGGTACATCATGTGTGAAAAATACGGAAGTCACACAGAGGTTTTATGTGATGAATGGGAGAGAATGACTGTACAAGACAGGGACAAATTCCCAAGAATAGGTAGCTTCAGTCCAGAAGTGTTACAAAATTTAAGGAGGAGGATATGTCTCATAAAATCAACAAAGAGACGAATTCAGCATCATGATTATTTACAGTTGTGGCAGCAGGAAGGTGAGATACAGAGAGGTTTGGCTCTGGCGGCGGGATCTGGGGCAGTCAGGAAGCTGATAGCCACAGCCCCTCCTCCACCATACATTGCAGGAGAGAAATTGATTGCGGAGAGAAACGCACTGGGTTGTAAAACACAAACACTTAGTAACCCTGTAAATGTTAATGATGTTAACCAAGTAACTCATGCAAGTATTAACCCGTGCAAGTTGTACCCTGTTTTGAACTTTCCTCAGGAGTGTGATCAAGAAGACGATCCGGCAACAATTTCAGCTCTCTCTCTCGCAGCCACCATAGCAGAGACCACAGTAGGCACAGCAACACCCACGAGATTAGCGAAGGCCCCTAGCGGAGGGATAGGTGAGGTCGTGTCAACGGGTAAGTACGGCACCATGTATTATACTGAAACAATTTCACCACAAGTTGTAGAATCTACACAGAATGAGGTTGTTAGAGTAAACCCTGTTAGAGTAATAGCAGTTCCCAATGGGAAAACAGATGTATCAGGAGCCACTCCCATAAGGAACATTGCCATGTACACTCCATTTTCCCGAATGGAATTAAGAACAATAGTGTCCGAATTTCCTGACCCCAGGAAAGACTTAGTTGCTAGCCAAAAATACATCAGGGATCTAGGTAACACTGTAGAACCCAACAACAAGGATTGGCAGATACTGCTAAGAGCTTGTTTACCTTCAAATGTCGACTCAGTTCAATTCTTAGCTGATTGTGGACTAGATAAAGATGTACCTCTTACAGATGTGTACAACCAAGATAATGTGAAAAGAATAAACTTGCAGCTAAAAGAGTATTTCCCAGCAGTAGCAAAATGGAATAAGATATTCTCCATTAAACAGAAGGAGTCAGAGACAGCTGCAGAGTATTTTCACAGAGCATTATTAGAAATGGCAAAATACACAGGTATAGAGGACATTAAAACAGACACAAACCATCGGGAAGTAGCAGTATCGGTACTGATGGATGGTTTAAAAGAGTCATTGAAGACTAGGGTACAGACCACGCAACCTTGTTGGCGGGGTCTGTCTGTGGCTACTTTGAGAGAGGCTGCTATTGATCACGACAGGAACATCACTAGACACAGGGAGTCGCAAAGTGATAAATTGATGTCAGTAAGTATACAGGCGCTGACCACAAGGCAGCCTGCGTATGTACCACCGAATCCTGTGGGTAAGTCAAGTGTAATAACATGTTTTTCTTGTAACAAACAGGGACACTATGCACGAGACTGTAGAACAAAGAGTGTACAAAGATCTTTTCAACCCCCTAGACAACGACACGACACACGACATTGGGAGCAGGGTCCACAGAGGCGGAGTTTTGAGCCACATACAGGGGAAACAAAAAGATACCCCCCGAACAGAGATTGGCATGCCTCTGGTAGTTCCCAGCTAACTCCCTCACAAGTAGTCGCTGCCAGCGGGATTCAGGGAGGTCAGCATACCCAATAGGGGTGTGGCCATACCTGTAATCTGCAGCCAGTTAAATTGATTGCCAGTCTTGGAAGTGAACCAGAGATTGCAATCAATGTAGCTGGTAAAACCTTAAACTTTCTTGTAGACACAGGGGCGGCCAAGTCAGTGATAAATTCGACAGTGGGCATGAGAACCACTGGTAGGACAGTTCCAGCCATGGGAGTAACAGGAGTAGTCCAGCACTACCCTGTTAGCAAACCAGCCGAGATTACAATAGGGCCTTTGCATACCAAGCATTCGTTTTTGCTAGCTGCATCGGCACCAACCAATCTCCTGGGAAGAGACTTACTATGTAAAATGGGTTGCGTCATTTATTGTACTCCTGAAGGTGTATTCTTGGACATTCCTGAGAATCACGCTCAGGAAGTACGAGACATGTTAGACTCTCCATCAAAATTAATGTCACATCCCATTATGACAAATAGGAATCCATCCCAAATAGAAGAGATGACATCTCAGATACCAGAGTCACTTTGGACAAAAGATGGACAGGACACTGGGTTAATGGCAAACGTAGCTCCAGTAGTTGTACAAGTAAAAGATGGTAGGATAGCTCCAAAAATCCCACAGTATCCTCTGAAGCCAGAGGTGGAGTTAGGAGTTTTCCCAGTAATAGAGCGCTTGCTACAACAGGGCATTCTAGTAAGAACGTCCAGCACAGCAAATAGTCCCATCTTCCCTGTTAAAAAGAGTGGGGGGAGGGGTTACAGGCTAGTGCAGGATCTAAGGGGGATTAACAAAATAGTTGAGAGTCAGTTCCCCGTAGTGCCTAATCCAGCTGTCATCCTAATGCAAATTCCTCCCACTGCCAAATTTTTCACTGTTATTGACCTCTGCTCCGCATTCTTTTCGGTACCTCTGCACCCTGACAGCCAATATTTGTTTGCATTCACATACAGAGGAGTCCAATACACGTGGACTCGGTTACCCCAAGGTTTCATAGATAGTCCAAGTATATTTTCTCAGGCTTTGCATGATTGTTTACAGTCTTTCCAACCAGACAGTGGATCAGTATTGATACAGTATGTGGACGATTTATTACTGTGTTCAGATTCACTGGAAGCATCTCTGAAGGATACGAAACAGCTCCTGTTTCATCTTTCAGACACCGGACACAAGGTGTCCAAAGACAAGTTGCAATTATGCCAAGCTAAGGTAAAATATTTGGGACACTGTCTAACACAAGGACTGAGACACCTGACCGCTGATAGAATCCAAGCAATTAGAGACATGACACTGCCACAAACCCAGCAACAGATCAGGACGTTTTTAGGAATGTGTGGGTATTGCCGTAATTGGATCCCAGGGTTTTCCATATTGGCGCTACCTTTGCAGGAAATGGTCTCCTCAAACAAACCTGATAGGATCTCGCATACAGACGAATCCGAAACAGCATTTGAGAGACTCAAACAGTGCCTAACGCAGGCGCCAGCACTAGGTATGCCAGACTATGGGAAACCCTTTGAACTATACGGAACAGAAAGTGCTGGTTGCGCAGCAGGTGTACTAACCCAAAAACACGGTGATGCCAGCAGGCCAGTTGCATACTACAGCGCTCAGCTAGACACGGTAGCACGATCCCTCCCCACATGCTTGCGTAGCGTTGCGGCGATAGCATTGCTAGTGACAAAAAGCGAAGATGTCGTGCTAGGCCACAACCTCACAATCCATACACCACATGCGGTATCTGCCCTATTAAATTCTGCCCAAACCAGACACGTCTCATCAGCGAGGTTTACAAGATGGGAATTGGCACTAATGGCCCCAGTAAACATCACCATAAGGAGATGCAGCGCATTAAATCCTGCAACATTTCTCCCAGGTGTGCCTGGTCAGACACAAAGGGTGGAAGGTGAGAGTGATGGGGAAGGAGGATTTAATACAAAGGAAGATACACATGATTGTATGGAATATTTGACCCAAAATTTTACCGCAAGGCCTGACATCAGTGACAATCCACTGGAAGATGCAGAACTCACGTTCTACACGGACGGTAGTTGTCATAGACAGTCAGACTCGGGAGATTTGTGTACTGGATACGCAGTCGTAGATGACCAAGACACCATAGAAGCGGAACCGCTAGGTCCACCTCACTCAGCCCAAGTTGCTGAACTGGTCGCCCTAACCAGAGCATGTGAATTGGCTAAGGGTAAGTCAGCCAATATCTACACCGATTCTAGATACGCCTTCGGGGTAGTACATGATTTCGGAGCCCTATGGCGCCTCAGAAATTTCATGACGGCAGCTGGTACACCGATAGCGCATGCAGCTTATATAAAAAGGCTTCTAACAGCAATACAGGAACCCGACAGAGTGGCTGTTATCAAATGTAAAGCACATACATATAGTCAAGACCCGGTATCCCTTGGTAACAGCCGAGCAGACGAAGCCGCAAAGCTTGCAGCTGCTACCCCCATACAGACAGACACCACACAATTGATGGTATTTAATACCATCAACACACAGAAGTTGTGTGAGATGCAGAATTTGTGTTCCACACAGGAAAAGGCAGTCTGGAAGGCAAAGGGATATGGCCAGGAGTCCTCAGGGCTCTGGACGGATGGACATGGTAAACCAGTGGCCCCCAGGACATACCTTCCATGTCTGGCTGAAGCAGCTCACGGGCTGACTCATCTAGGCAAGGAGGGGATGTGCAAATTGGTAAGAGCATACTGGTGCGCCCCAGGATTCTCCTCTCATGCGGGTAAAAGAGCAATGTCATGCCTTACCTGTCTGAGAAAGAATATTGGAAAAGCAATACCTACAGAACCATCCCATATCCCACCTGCCGGCGGCCCTTTCCAGGTAATACAAATTGACTTCATTCAATTACCCCCATGTCGAAATTTGAAATATGTACTTGTTTGTATAGATGTTTTCTCGAATTGGGTCGAAGCATTTCCAGCAGCTACAAATACCGCTATGTTTACAGCTAAGAAAATTGTGCAGGAATTTGTATGTAGATATGGTATCCCTAGAATCATTGAAAGTGATAGGGGTACCCATTTTACCGGTGATGTCTTTCAAGGAATGTGTAAATTAATGGGTATTGATAGCAAGCTGCACACTCCGTACCGTCCACAGGCGAGTGCGAAGGTCGAAAGAGTGAACAGCACTATTAAAAATAAATTGAGTAAAGTAATGGCAGAGACAGGATTGACGTGGCCAGAAGCTTTACCCATTGTTTTGTATAGCATCAGAACCACTCCCAGGTCCCCTCTTAACCTGTCCCCTTTTGAAATCCTGTTTGGTCGACAACCGCATGTCATGATTAACCCTCAGGATGATTTGAAATGTAACAATGAAGTGACTGTAAAATACTTGATTAACATGAGTAAGCAGTTGAGGAATCAAAATGATAATCTGAAGTTGGTGATTCCTGATTTACCAGATAGTAATTGTCATGACATTGAACCTGGGGATTATGTAATGATACGAAATTTTCTACGCTCAGGTTGTCTTATTGATAGATGGGAAGGACCATACCAGGTCTTATTGACTAGCACCACAGCATTGAAGGTTGCTGAGAGAGAGACTTGGGTCCATTCATCCCACTGCAAAAAGGTTGCTGATCCAGAAAAGTCCCGTGATAAGGAACAGACGGTAGAGGTTGTATCACTGGAGTGTCTGTTCCAGGAGGACTGAGGCGGCACCTGAGCCTTGAAGACCGAAAGCAGTTGTTGACCCCCTTCTCCCTTTTATTGTTTTCTCCACTTCCCATCCCCTCTCCCTTAAAAATTTCTTTTTCCCCCTTCTCATTCTTCTCTATTTCCTCCTCAAAGATGGACTTGCCCCAAGAGACTGTGATCCGGATTTTGATGTTAACCATGATGTTGACCAGAGCAGTCTGTTCCGGCGAGAGTACCATAGAGGTCGAGAGAGGTTCTGGAATGGGTTCCGATTATGATGATGGAGGCGCAGTTTTCCAAGATCAACCAAACCAACAAGCAAAGGCGAGTATCAGAAAACGATCCGATAGAAGAAATTGTGATGGATTGTTAGCTGAAGAAAACTGTATCTGTAGGCTCTGTGACAATCTGATTGAGGATGGGTGCATAAAGAAATGCCAATCCAGTTTTAATATCCATATGGACCGGCATCCATTGAGTGACTATCACTCCTTAGTGGGTAACGTATTAAACCAAACAGATTGTTGGGTATGCTCTCAAGTACCTCAGGGTCATAGCAAATCAGGGCTAGTACCATTTCCTTTAACGTTAGGGGAGGTACTTGAGTTAAATGGTGGGAGACCGGTGGACCGGAGGTTTAATATCTCCAGCCCTCCTAGTTTGAAGCTCCACCAATACCATGTGGATAGGTCCCTCTTATGTTTCAACATCTCCAATCCCAGAAAACCGGGAAATTGGGAAGTGTCGTGGAGCAATTTAACCATGACCTTCTCACACAGAGCAGATAGGATGCCTACAGATACAGAGCTTGTACGCCACATAGCCAGTAGAGGAAAATCTTTCCGGTATCGATATACCTTAGGAAATAGGATTACTAGAGTTGGAGAAGTATCACCAGGATACTGTGCACATATCGTACAAACCGATACGTGCATTAAGCAGATGGAAGAATTAGGGTCAGGAGATTTCACCTGGAAGGTTTGTAACATGGTAATGTCCTTCTCTGTCCCATATGTTCTCCCCGATGATGCATATTTCATATGCGGGAGAAAGGCGTACAAGTGGCTTGCCCCAAACTCTGAAGGATTGTGTTATATTGGAAAAGTATTGCCTGAAGTGATGACTGTTACACATGACAAAATGAAGGACATACATCGTGGTGCCCAAGCTCCTTATACTCACACTCATTACGAGCACCGAGTTAAAAGACAACTGTCAGAAAGGTTAGAGCATCCGGCCTCTGATCTTATCCATGAATCCACCGGGATTCAGGTTCTGGTAGCGTTAGATTTCACTCGCACCGCTCGAGGAGTGATGAATTATAGATACATTTCCGCACTCGCCAATTTGTTAGATAATGTCACTGAAATGTATGATGACACGTTTAGATACACTGGAAGAGAACTTCAAGCTTACAAAACAGAACTAGTTCAGCATAGGATGGTTCTCAATTATCTTACAGCAGTAACAGGCGGATATTGTGTTACATTGGCAACACAGTACGGCATAAAGTGTTGCACGTATATCACAAATAGCACCGAGGATCCGGTAGAGGTCATAGACCAAAAGATGGACGATATTCTCCAATTGAAGTGGGAATTTCGTCGAAAACACAATCTCACCCTTGCTGCTGTAGGTAATGAGCTGACTGGTTGGGTGTCATGGTTGAACCCGCGAAATTGGTTCTCCGGTTTGGGAGACTGGGCTCAAGGAGTCATAATGGATGTTGGAAAGTTTCTACTATGTATCTTGGGTGTCGTTATATCGATTGGATTGATATTTAGATGCGGGCAGGCTTTAATGAGGTGCAAACAAAGTACAAAAGTGATGAGCTTGAGGAGTGAGGAAACTGTAATTAACCTGGATTTGATTTATGACCCAATGATAGAAACCAGGATGTGATGAAAAATGCGATTATACGGTCCGTTTCTTTCACCTGTTTTTCTGCTTTTCTCCAAGATACAAAGACCCCCTTGGACGAGGAAGTGACAAGACGCTATACAGACAACAGACAAGCACCAAAGATGAAGTCTTGACCACTTGAGAAATGGACATTTGATGAACTTTGCCATGGATCCCCAGTTTCCCTAGTATTTTAAACTCACGCTAGCCCAACATTTTTTGTAAATCTGATGGCACTGACAAAGCTATTTGCTCATGCCCAAGGAGCAATACAGCGCAAAGAAGACGACTCTCAACAGATACCGAACACAGCTTCAACGACAGATGTACCTTTCCCTGACATAGAATATCATTGCATTTTCCATAAGTGTTCTTTATCTTCATCTCTACAACCCTCAGGTAATGACACACATAGTCGATAGGGAATACAGGCACAGATATCAGCAACCACATACCTCCCCCATTCATGTATCATCAACTAAAATGTGCATCCCCATTTTGTTACAACTGAAAGCCGAAATGAGCTCGGTAGAGTTTGACAGCCCATCCACAGGCCCTTAGTACGGGATAAGAAGGAATTCAAATGTATACTTCGCAATACCTCGAAGCTTGATTTACCACACGTACGGCACGATGATACATGACCCTCCAAACATGGACTCATACACACATGCTTCTGCTTTCTCACTAGGTCACACCCTCTTCACACCTACTCCACTCTTCTTCCTTACCCCACCATAGAAATCAATTAACCCCTGACTTACATTTTTCTCCTTTTGAAATGTTTTAGAAGGTGGCAGTTATTATTGACTGCCAAAGGGTGGACTGTCAAAGTCAGAAAAATGTCTCTATGCACGTTGCCATATTTGCACCGCACACTGGTCTGCGCTGCGCATGCGTACGCTCTCCCGTGAAGGCGCATACCCGCAATAGCGTGCACCCGCGGGCGCACGGTATGCGTATTTACGGTAGAGTTTATGTAGTCGTAGCGTGCGACTCCTTCGTTACATATTTTCACAATTAATGAAGTTTGTAGATCATGGTCCCTTTGATAGTTTCTGAAAGTTTGGTTAATATAGAATGTCCCTGAGCTGAGGAATCCCTCTTTGTATTGTAGGAAGGGTCTAACAGGAGTCATGCAGCAGTGTTTGGTACCCATCGGAAGAGTATTTAATTAGCAATATTCCGGTGTTGGTTTGGAGCGTATTAATCGCTCGTGCGAATAGTTATGGACATAAGAAGTTTATGTCCATTTCTATTATTTACTCATACTCAGGTATGCGGCGGGAAACCTAGTTCCCCACCCACCTGAGCTGTTTGAAATCGACACAGCCCACCTGTATGAATCAACCTATGACCTTTTGTTATGATGCAGGGCCGAATTCCGACGTCCAATGGACAATGGGATTGTAGGGACTGTAAGATTGCATTGTGTGTGGGGCATAAATAGGCAGGCCGACCACATCCAGCTCTCACTCTTCAACGGTTCTCATTGCTGAAAATCGGGTGCTGGATGTCCAGGCGCATGCGATCGTTTACCCTTGTGCGTAAGTTTCTCTCCGTAATCATTGTCTTACTGTGAGCCAATTTCTCTCATCTCTCTCCATTTCTCTCTCTCTCTCTCCTTTCTCTTTTCTCTCACATCTCCCCTAGACTAGTATTGAATTGTATTAGATAGTATTGTATTTTGGTTAGGAAGTCTCTGTTATATTGTAGTGTATCATTTGTACTGTTATCCCCTTTTACAAGTATATTAGATATAATACAGTTAATAGGCTTTGGACCCTAAACCAGTATCTGTGTATTTCCTATAGTGTTAAGTGTTCACTTGAGTGTCGGTGACGCTCAAGCAGCTTTGTAGTTAGTCAGGTTACACAAGGTTGCACTTACACCCTGTATTCACATTAAGGTATTCTGTGTATTACATTAATGAAAGGTTTAGACATAAAGGTATAGCGTTGTGAGCGTCTGCGCCGCTGGTGATCTCCTCGTGGTCTCGAGCGTCCGCTACGCCGTAGCGAATCATTACTCTAGTCATAGCCAATAACGTGCTGCCCTGTGATCTCTGGGCCGTGAGCGAACGTGACGTTTGAGCGTCTCGCCTACGGCTGAGCGATCGTTACGCAACCAGCGTACCCGTACGGTACTTCTTAAGTAAACAGCGTACAGTGTTCTTAGACTTCATAAAGGGTTGTTTATACGACAAAGGAAGATAGTAATTGTCACCCTATACAGTACAGCCAGCGGTGGTGTCTCTGCATGTACACGGAATCATGTTATATAGGTGTGGGCAGAATAATATATAAGACCCTATACAGTACATCCAGCGGTGGTGTCTCTGCATGTACACAGAATCATGTTATATAGGTGCAGGCAGAATAATATATAAGACCCTATACAGTACAGCCAGCGGTGGTACCTCTGCAAGTACACGGAATCATGTTATATAGGTGTGGACAGAATAATATATAAGCCTCTATACAGTACAGCCAGCGGTGGTACCTCTGCATGTACACGGAATCATTTTATATAGGTGTGGACAGAATAATATATAAGACCCTATACAGTACAGCCAGCGGTGGTGTCTCTGCATGTACACGGAATCATGTTATATAGGTGCAGGCAGAATAATATATAAGACCCTATACAGTACAGCCAGCGGTGGTGTCTCTGCATGTACACGGAATCATGTTATATAGGTGTGGACAGAATAATATATAAGCCTCTATACAGTACAGCCAGTGGTGGTGTCTCTGCATGTACACGGAATCATGTTATATAGGTGCGGGCAGAATAATATATAAGACCCTATACAGTACAGCCAGTGGTGGTGTCTCGGCATGTACACAGAATCATGTTATATAGGTGCAGGCAGAATAATATATAAGACCCTATACAGTACAGCCAGCGGTGGTACCTCTGCAAGTACACGGAATCGTGTTATATAGGCGCAGGCAGAATAATATATAAGACCCTATACAGTACAGCCAGCGGTGGTGTCTCTGCATGTACACGGAATCATGGTATATAGGTGCGGGCAGAATAATATGTAAGACCCTATACAGTACAGCCAGCGGTGGTACCTCTGCATGTACACAGAATCATGTTATATAGGTGCAGGCAGAATAATATATAAGACCCTATACAGTACAGCCAGCGGTGGTGTCTCTGCATGTACACGGAATCATGTTATATAGGTGTGGGCAGAATAATATATAAGACCCTATACAGTACAGCCAGCGGTGGTACCTCTGCAAGTACACGGAATCGTGTTATATAGGCGCAGGCAGAATAATATATAAGACCCTATACAGTACAGCCAGCGGTGGTACCTCTGCAAGTACACGGAATCGTGTTATATAGGCGCAGGCAGAATAATATATAAGACCCTATACAGTACAGCCAGCGGTGGTGTCTCTGCATGTACACGGAATCATGGTATATAGGTGCGGGCAGAATAATATGTAAGACCCTATACAGTACAGCCAGCGGTGGTACCTCTGCATGTACACAGAATCATGTTATATAGGTGCAGGCAGAATAATATATAAGACCCTATACAGTACAGCCAGCGGTGGTGTCTCTGCATGTACACGGAATCATGTTATATAGGTGTGGGCAGAATAATATATAAGACCCTATACAGTACAGCCAGCGGTGGTGTCTCTGCATGTACACAGAATCATGTTATATAGGTGCAGGCAGAATAATATATAAGACCCTATACAGTACAGCCAGCGGTGGTGTCTCTGCATGTACACGGAATCATGTTATATAGGTGTGGACAGAATAATATATAAGACCCTATACAGTACATCCAGCGGTGGTGTCTCTGCATGTACACAGAATCATGTTATATAGGTGCAGGCAGAATAATATATAAGACCCTATACAGTACAGCCAGCGGTGGTGTCTCTGCATGTACACGGAATCATGGTATATAGGTGCGGGCAGAATAATATGTAAGACCCTATACAGTACAGCCAGCGGTGGTACCTCTGCATGTACACAGAATCATGTTATATAGGTGCAGGCAGAATAATATATAAGACCCTATACAGTACAGCCAGCGGTGGTGTCTCTGCATGTACACGGAATCATGTTATATAGGTGTGGGCAGAATAATATATAAGACCCTATACAGTACAGCCAGCGGTGGTACCTCTGCATGTACACAGAATCATGTTATATAGGTGCAGGCAGAATAATATATAAGACCCTATACAGTACAGCCAGCGGTGGTGTCTCTGCATGTACACGGAATCATGTTATATAGGTGTGGGCAGAATAATATATAAGACCCTATACAGTACAGCCAGCGGTGGTGTCTCTGCATGTACACAGAATCATGTTATATAGGTGCAGGCAGAATAATATATAAGACCCTATACAGTACAGCCAGCGGTGGTGTCTCTGCATGTACACGGAATCATGTTATATAGGTGTGGACAGAATAATATATAAGACCCTATACAGTACATCCAGCGGTGGTGTCTCTGCATGTACACAGAATCATGTTATATAGGTGCAGGCAGAATAATATATAAGACCCTATACAGTACAGCCAGCGGTGGTGTCTCTGCATGCACACGGAATCATGTTATACAGGTGCGGCCAAAATAATATGTAAGACCCTATACAGTACAGCCAGTGGTGGTGTCTCTGCATGTACACGGAATCATGTTATATAGGTGCAGGCAGAATAATATATAAGACCCTATACAGTACAGCCAGCGGTGGTGCCTCTGCATGTACACGGAATCATGGTATATAGGTGCAGGCAGAATAATATATAAGACCCTATACAGTACAGCCAGCGGTGGTGTCTCTGCATGTACACGGAATCATGTTATATAGGTGTGGACAGAATAATATATAAGCCTCTATACAGTACAGCCAGTGGTGGTGTTTCTGCATGTACACGGAATCATGGTATATAGGTGCGGGCAGAATAATATATAAGACCCTATACAGTACAGCCAGTGGTGGTGTCTCGGCCTGTACACGGAATCATGTTATATAGGTGCAGGCAGAATAATATATAAGACCCTATACAGTACAGCCAGCGGTGGTACCTCTGCAAGTACACGGAATCATGTTATATAGGCGCAGGCAGAATAATATATAAGACCCTATACAGTACAGCCAGTGGTGGTGTCTCGGCCTGTACACGGAATCATGTTATATAGGTGCAGGCAGTGCAGAAAGCACCTATCAGCTTCATCGTGGAATCCGATATCAGCCAATCAATGACGGAAGCTAATGCTGGTATCTCCATCAGCTGACAGTCATCTGCGTCTCTGCATGGGCGGCATCTGATCGCAGTCACACAAACACGTCCTCTCTGCAATTCCCCCCCCCCCCCCCCCATATTATATAATGTTCTGGGGCCTTTTTCAGGTTCCAACCCAGAAGCGACGCATGCCAGTGATTGACAATCTGATGCTATTTGTGGACGGGAGGGAGCGGCGACAGTTTCCATTTCCCAGTCGTGTCGCTGCCGTTGTTAGGGAGGGACTAGGCCGGGATTTCTGTCCGAGAATGGAGGTTTCCTGGCCTCTTTGTAGCAGATGCGGTGGCCGGCTTGCAGGACCCCATGGGAGAGACCCAGCGAATAGCTCCCCGGCCAGCAGTTACCCTAAGAGGGAGGCAGAGAGGGGTTATATCCCCAAATCCAGCCTGGATGATGAAACTAGAGGATAGAGAAAAAACTTTTCAAATGAATAAAACAATCCCAGTAATCCGCTGTCTGACGTTTGTATTTTGGCGATACCATTTATTACAGACCAGCTCTGACACTTTTTGTATCCATGTCATTGTAGGCGACTGACCAGGCTGGAGTACCTGGATCTCTCCAGCAACAACTTCACCCACATTCCCAGTGGGCTCCCACGTAACATTGTCATCCTGCACCTGGAGAAGAATTCCATCCACTCTATATCTGAGGATGTTCTGACTCAGATAAAGAACCTGGAGTACCTCCTGCTGCACAATAACAAGCTGAGAGCGTGGGGAATCCATCCATCAGCCTTTCTGGGGCTAAAGAAGCTTCACACTGTCCACATGTACAACAACCTGCTGGAGAAAGTGCCCTCAGGACTGCCCCGCAGGGTGAAGACACTCATGCTGCTCCATAACCAGATCACCAGCATCTCCAAGAATGACTTTGCCACCACCTACTTCCTGGAGGACCTGAATCTGAGCTACAACAAGATCATAAGCAGCGCGGTCCATAGAGACGCTTTCCGGAAACTCCGGCTCCTCAAGACCTTGGAGCTGTCGGGGAATAATTTGAAGTCTGTCCCATATGGGCTTCCAAAGAACCTAGAAGTTCTGAGACTGAAGGAAAATGAGATCAGCTCGGTGCCGCAGGACACGCTGGCTGGGATGTCAAAGCTGAAGGAACTCTATCTGCGCAACAATAAGCTCAAGATCAACTCTATTTATACTGGGGCCTGGTCAGAGCTCAGCAGCCTCCAGGTGAGAAGGCTCATAGCATGGAAGGCGGTGGCCTCGTCCTACCACCCTCATGATGATCTGCAAGTCTATTCTCCTGAGCAGGAGTTACTCATTATCTATAAGTATACATAACCGTGTAACGAGAATACGCATACTAACACAGCAAGTTCTACATAGTGGTCTAAGTGCAAGGAGATATCTGATGCTGCTAGAATTGCTGTGGCCTCCATGCGGCCTATCACACCTCATCTTACAGTCATGGGAATGACGGACGGGGCTATACCCTCATCCTGGTTCTCACCTCTTTCCCTGTTATAGCAATAAGCGTTCTCATTCAGTGGAACTGTGCTGTGTTATGCAGTGGACAGGAGACTGGTGTACATGGGGCTGAGGAGTATATGGTGGGCAGGAGACTGGCGTACATGAGGCTGGGGGCTGAGGAGTATATGGTGTGCAGGAGACCGGTGTACATGAGATTGGGAGCTGAGGAGTATATAGTGGGCAGGAGACTGGTGTACATGAGGCTGGGAGCTGAGGATTATATGGTGGGCAGGAGACTGGTGGACATGGTGCTGAGAGCTGAGGAGTATATGGTGGGCAGGAGACTGGTGTACATGGGGCTGGAGGCTGAGGAGTATATAGTGGGCAGGAGACTGGTGTACATGAGGCTTGGAGCTGAGGAGTATATTTTGGGCAGGAGACTGGTTTACATGAGATTAAGAGCTGAGGAGTATATGGTGGGCAGGAGACTGGTGTACATGGGGCTGGGAGCTGAGGAGCATATAGTAGGCAGGAGACTGGTGTACTTGAGCCTGGGAGCTGAGGAGTATATGGTGGGCAGGAGACTGGTGTACATGGGGCTGGGAGCTGAGGAGTATATAGTAGGCAGGAGATGACGTACATGGGGTTGGGAGCTGAGGAGTATATGGTGGGCAGGAGACTGGTGTACATGGGGCTGGGAGCTGAGGAGTATATAGTAGGCAGGAGATGACGTACATGGGGTTGGGAGCTGAGGAGTATATGGTGGGCACGAGACTGGTGTACTTGAGGTTGGGAGCTGAGGAGTATATGGTGGGCAGGAGACTGGTGTACATGAGGCTAGGAGCTGAGGAGTATATGGTGGGCAGGAGACTAGTGTACTTGAGGTTGGGAGCTGAGGAGTATATGGTGGGCAGGAGACTGGTGTACTTGAGGTTGGGAGCTGAGGAGTATATGGTGGGCAGGAGACTGGTGTACTTGAGGTTGGGAGCTGAGGAGTATATGGTGGGCAGGAGACTGGTGTACATGAGGCTGGGAGCTGAGGAGTATATGGTGGGCAGGAGACTGGTGTACATGGGGCTGGGAGCTGAGGAGTATATGGTGGGCAGGAGACTGGTGTACATGGGGCTGGGAGCTGAGGAGTATATGGTGGGCAGGAGACTGGTGTACATGAGGATTGGAGCTGAGGAGTATATGGTGGGCAGGAGACTGGTGTACATGGGGCTGGGAGCTGAGGAGTATATGGTGGGCAGGAGACTAGTGTACATGAGGCTTGGAGCTGAGGAGTATATGGTGGGCAGGAGACTGGTGTACATGGGGCTGGAGGCTGAGGAGTATATAGTGGGCAGGAGACTGGTGTACATGAGGCTTGGAGCTGAGGAGTATATTTTGGGCAGGAGACTGGTTTACATGAGATTAAGAGCTGAGGAGTATATGGTGGGCAGGAGACTGGTGTACATGGGGCTGGGAGCTGAGGAGCATATAGTAGGCAGGAGACTGGTGTACTTGAGCCTGGGAGCTGAGGAGTATATGGTGGGCAGGAGACTGGTGTACATGGGGCTGGGAGCTGAGGAGTATATAGTAGGCAGGAGATGACGTACATGGGGTTGGGAGCTGAGGAGTATATGGTGGGCAGGAGACTGGTGTACATGGGGCTGGGAGCTGAGGAGTATATAGTAGGCAGGAGATGACGTACATGGGGTTGGGAGCTGAGGAGTATATGGTGGGCACGAGACTGGTGTACTTGAGGTTGGGAGCTGAGGAGTATATGGTGGGCAGGAGACTGGTGTACATGAGGCTAGGAGCTGAGGAGTATATGGTGGGCAGGAGACTAGTGTACTTGAGGTTGGGAGCTGAGGAGTATATGGTGGGCAGGAGACTGGTGTACTTGAGGTTGGGAGCTGAGGAGTATATGGTGGGCAGGAGACTGGTGTACTTGAGGTTGGGAGCTGAGGAGTATATGGTGGGCAGGAGACTGGTGTACATGAGGCTGGGAGCTGAGGAGTATATGGTGGGCAGGAGACTGGTGTACATGGGGCTGGGAGCTGAGGAGTATATGGTGGGCAGGAGACTGGTGTACATGGGGCTGGGAGCTGAGGAGTATATGGTGGGCAGGAGACTGGTGTACATGAGGCTTGGAGCTGAGGAGTATATGGTGGGCAGGAGACTGGTGTACATGGGGCTGGGAGCTGAGGAGTATATGGTGGGCAGGAGACTAGTGTACATGAGGCTTGGAGCTGAGGAGTATATGGTGGGCAGGAGACTGGTGTACATGGGTCTGGGAGCTGAGTATATGGTGGCATGGGGCTGTATATGGTCAGTATGGAGCAATACTTGGAGGTCAGGGGTCTCTGTATAACATATTACAGCATTGTGCATGTCCTCCTGCATCATGTAACACATAACACGCATGACTTACATTCAGCTCTACTGGGTGACATTACATCTGATCTGGCCCTTCGGTGCGCACGTCTTTGAGTGTGGCCCTCTATTATATAATACACATCCTGGGATCACACATGTAAGGAACCGTGTGACACAGTAGATATAAATGTGGCTCCATGATCAGTTGTCTATGTCTCCTGTCGTCAGAATCCACAACGTCCATAGTGTAAAGCGTCCTGTCTGAGGGTAACCGATGACGTTCTGCTCATATCTGTACATGTCATTGGTTTGTGTCTGCGAATATTAAACATAATGTAACTGAATCTCAATATTTGATCATTGAATATAGAATAGATATATACTGTATTTATGTTCTATTGCTTTCAGCTGCTAGATTTGTCAGGAAACCATCTGTCCTACGTACCGCCCGACCTGCCGGAGTCCCTGGAATACCTGTACCTGCAGAATAACAGGATAGTGACCGTGTCTGACAGCGCCTTTGAATCTACCCCTAATATAAAAGGAATCTTCCTCAGGTAGCCGAAGCTGAAGCATCCCGGTTATAAATGAGCATAACATGAAGTCACAGACAATGATTCTTTATGTCTCTGTAGGTTCAACATGCTGTCCCCTGGCTCAGTGAGCGAGAGCGCCTTCCAGGGCCTAGACAAGCTGCAGGTCCTGGACATTGAGAGTAACCTGGCCGTGCCTAAAGTCTCTGCCAAAAAGGAGGAACAGAAAGAGGATGATGAAGAGGAAGATGACAGGAAAAGATGAAACATAACTCTAAGTAAGTATAGAGAATACCTATATCTACAGTGCATCTGGAAAGTATTCACAGCATTTCACTTTTTCCACATTTTGTTATGTTACAGCCTTATTCCAAAATGGAATAAATTAATTTTCCCCTCAAAATTCTACACACAATACCCCATAATGACAACGTGAAAAAGATTTTTTGAGATTTTTGCAAATTTATTAAAAAGAAAAAACTAAGAAATCACATGTACGAAAGTATTCACAGCCTTTGCTCAATACTTTGTTGATGCACCTTTGGCAGCAATTACAGCCTCGAGTCTTTTTGAATATGATGCCACAAGCTTGGCACACCTATCTTTGGGCAGTTTCGCCCATTCCTCTTTGCAGCACCTCTTAAGCTCCATCAGGTTGGATGGGAAGCGTCGGTGCACAGCCATTTTCAGATCTCCCCAGAGATGTTCAATTGGATTCAAGTCTGGGCTCTGGCTGGGCCACTCAAGGACATTCACAGAGTTGTCCTGAAGCCACTCCTTTGATGTCTTGGCTGTGTGCTTAGGGTCGTTGTCCTGCTGAAAGATGAACCGTCGCCCCAGTCTGAGGTCAAGAGTGCTCTGGAGCAGGTTTTCATCCAGGATGTCTCTGTACATTGCTGCATTCATCTTTCCCTCTATCCTGACTAGTCTCCCAGTTCCTGCTGCTGAAAAACAACACCGCAGCATGATGCTGCCACCACCATGCTTCACTGTAGGGATGGCATTGGCCTGGTGATGAGCTGTGCCTGGTTTCCTCCAAACATGACGGTTGGTATTAACGTCAAACAGTTCAATCTTTGTCTCATCAGACCAGGGAATTTTGTTTCTCATGGTCTGAGAGTCCTTCAGGTACATTTTGGCAAACTCCAGGTGGGCTGCCATGTGCTTTTTACTAAGGTGTGGCTTCCTGCTGGCCACTCTACCATACAGGCCTGATTGGTGGATAGCTGCAGAGATGGTTGTCCTTCTGGAAGGTTCTCCTCTCTCCACAGAGGAATGCTGCAGTTCTCACAGAGTGACCATCAGGTTCTTGGTCACCTCCCTAACTAGGGCCCTTCTCTCCCGATCACTCAGTTTAGACGGCTGGCCAGCTCTAGGAAGAGTCCTGGTGGTTGCAAACTTCTTCCATTTCCGGATGATGAGGGCACTGTGCTCATTGGGACCGCAGGAGATATTTTTCTGTACCCTTCCCCAGATTTGTGCCTTGAGACAACCCTGTCTCAGAGAAAAGGATAGGAGTAAAGTATCACAAGGCGCCACAAATTTAGTGTGTAATACTAAATTTAGACCATACGTCCCTTCTATGGCTGAATTCAATTTCAGAAATCCAGGCTTTCCACCTCATTCATTGATCAGATATATCCGCATATATGTAAGATAGAGGGGAAAATGTGCAGACAGCATAAAAATTTAATAAAACATCATACAAGATATAAACATACAACAAGTATGTATTAAAACAATGGCAGCCACAGTAGATCCACAGATAATTACCAGATGGTCTGAGAACCTAGAAAAAAGTTCTCAAACAAGCTCTTAAATCACCAACAACCACCCGGATCTGGAAACTGGGAAAAGGAACCTGGTTCTTATTGAGCCGGAGCTGCTGAAGATGGCTGGTGTAGATAGTAAGATAGCCAGTCTCAGAGGTCTACAGACAATTCCTTTGACTTCTTGCTTGGTTTGTGCTCAGACATGCACTGTCAAGTGTGGGACCTTATATAGACAGGTGTGTTCCTTTCCAAATCATGTCCAGTCAACTGAATTTACCACAGATGGACTCAAATTAAGCTGTAGGAACATCTCAAGGTTGATCAGTGGAAACAGGATGCACCTGAGCTCAATTTTGAGCTTCATGGCAAAGGCTGTGAATACTTATGTACATGTGATTTCTTAGTTTTTTCTTTTTAAACTTTTTTCACGTTGTCATTATGGTGTATTGTCTGTAGAATTTAGGGGGGGGGATTCATTTATACCATTTTGGAATAAGGCTGTAACATAACAAAATGTGAATAAAGTGAAGCGCTGTGATTACTTTCCGGATGCACTGTATCTATCTATCTATCTATCTATCTATCTATCTATCTATCTATCTATCTATCTCTCTATCTATCTCTCTATCTTCATAATATATTGATCATAATATATCTCTGTATCCATCTCATGTATCTATCTATCTATCTATCTATCTATCTATCTATCTATCTAGCCATAAACTATGAACTGCAGAGACATTTGGAATCCCGGCTGTCCAGGACACATTTACATCTTGGGATTCCCGATACTGGACTGAGGTATAAAAGGGAGCTGCACCAGAGACTGTGTGCTCTCTGTTCCAGAGAAACAACAATTGTGAGCTGGTTTTAGGAGACTTTGGGTCCTGACCAGGCTTATACGGCAGAGCTGTCAGCAATGGACTTCTTGAAGAAAGGCCAGCGAAAGATACCCAGCCAAGGTGTATTCTCCCTCTGGAGCTGTCCCAGGCATGCGGTTGATGTGAAGGTTGGAGCCCGGTGATTTGTCGGTGATGCGCCCTACCCTTGCGGGTAGAGGACCATCAGGCCACATGATCAGCAAATGTCTCAGCAGTACCTCTCCCATTGGCAGCTCACCCACCGGAGTCTCACAGCTGTGCCGCTGTCCATGCTCGCGCACTGTCTGAGGTGACTCTTGACTGTCAGGGGGTGGAGGGTTCCTGTGTGTGGTGTTTATAATAGTTGTAGTGTTGATGGTAATTGATATTAATGCTACCTGTATATAGTGTACATAGTGTGGTGACGGTTTACATGTATACCTACACTGTGTGTAATAAAGGTGCTTTCTCTAACGTCCTAAGTGGATGCTGGGGACTCCGTCAGGACCATGGGGTTTAGCGGCTCCGCAGGAGACAGGGCACAATAATAAAAGCTTTAGGATCAGGTGGTGTGCACTGGCTCCTCCCCCTATGACCCTCCTCCAAGCCTCAGTTAGATTTTTGTGCCCGGCCGAGAAGGGTGCAATCTAGGTGGCTCTCCTGAGCTGCTTAGAATAAAAGTTTAAGTTAGGTTTTTTATTTTCAGTGAGTCCTGCTGGCAACAGGCTCACTGCTACGAGGGACTTAGGGGAGAGAAGTAAACTCACCTGCGTGCAGGATGGATTTGCTTCTTAGGCTACTGGACACCATTAGCTCCAGAGGGAGTCGGAACACAGGTCTCACCCTGGGGTTCGTCCCGGAGCCGTGCCGCCGACCCCCCTTGCAGATGCCGAAGTTGAAGAGGTCCAGAGGTCCAGAAACAGGCGGCAGAAGACTTTCAGTCTTCATAAGGTAGCGCACAGCACTGCAGCTGTGCGCCATTGTTGTCAGCACACTTCATACCAGCGGTCACTGAGGGTGCAGGGCGCTGGGGGGGGCGCCCTGGGCAGCAATGTATTATACCTTTTTTATGGCTAAAATACATCACATATAGCCCTTGAGGCTATATGGATGTATTTAACCCCTGCCAGATCTCACAAACTCCGGGAGAAGAGCCCGCCGTTTTAGGGGGCGGGGCCTATTCTCCTCAGCACACGGCGCCATTTTCCTGCTCAGCTCTGCTGTGAGGAAGGCTCCCAGGCTCTCCCCTGCACTGCACTACAGAAACAGGGTTAAAACAGAGAGGGGGGGCACTTATTTGGCGATATGATTACATATGTGAAAATGCTATAAGGGAAAACACTTGTATAAGGGGTTGTCCCTGTATAATTATAGCGTTTTTGGTGTGTGCTGGCAAACTCTCCCTCTGTCTCCCCAAAGGGCTAGTGGGGTCCTGTCCTCTATCAGAGCATTCCCTGTGTGTGTGCTGTGTGTCGGTACGTGTGTGTCGACATGTAGGAGGACGATGTTGGTGAGGAGGCGGAGCAAATTGCCTGTATTGGTGATGTCACTCTCTAGGGAGTCGACACCGGAATGGATGGCTTATTTAGGAATTACGTGATAATGTCAACACGATGCAAGGTCGGTTGACGACATGAGACGGCCGGCAAACAAATTAGTACCTGTCCAGGCGTCTCAGACACCGTCAGGGGCTTGTAAAAACGCCCATTTACCTCAGTTGGTCGACACAGACACAGACACGGACACTGACTTCAGTGTCGACGGTGAAGAAACAAACGTATTTTCCTTTAGGGCCACACGTTACATGTTAAGGGCAATGAAGGAGGTGTTACATATTTCTGATACTACAAGTACCACAAATAAGGGTATTATGTAGGGTGGGAATAATCTACTTGTAGTTTTTCCTGAATCAGATAAATTAAAGTGTGTGATGATACGTGGGTTTCCTCCGATAGAAAATTATTGGAGGTATACCCTTTCCCGCCAGAAGTGAGGGCGAGTTGGGAAACACACCTTAGGGTGGATAAGGCGCTCACACGCTTATAAAAACAAGTGGCGTTACCGTCTCCAGATACGGCCGCCCTCAAAGAGCCAGCTGATAGGAAGCTGAAAAATATCCTAAAAAGTATATACACACATACTGGTGTTATACTACGACCAGCAATCGCCTCAGCCTGGATGTGCAGCGCTGGGGGGGCTTGGTCGGATTTCCTGACTGAAAATATTGATACCCTTGACAGGAACAATATTTTATTGACTATAGAGCATTTTAAGGATGCATTTCTATATATGCGAGATGCGCAGAGGGATATTTGCATTCTGGCATCGAGACTAGATGTGATGTCCATATCTGCCAGACGATGTTTATAGACACGACAGTGGTCAGGTGATGCAGATTCCAGACGGCACATGGAAGTATTGCCGTATAAAGGGGCGGTCCATCGGACCTGGTGGCCATGGCAACAGCTGGAAAATCCACTTTTGTTACCCCAAGTCACATCTCAGCAGAAAAGGACACAGTCTTTTCAGTCTCAGTCCTTTCGTACCCATAAAGGCAGGCGGGCAAAAGGCCAGTCATATCTGCCCAGGGTTAGAGGAAAGGGAAGAAGACTGCAGCAGGCAGCCCATTCCCAGGAACAGAAGTCCTCCACAGCTTCTGCCAAGTCCGCAGCATGACGCTGGGGCCATACAAGCGGACTCAGGTGCGGTGGGGGGTCATCTCAAGAGTTTCAGCACGCAGTGGGCTCACTCGCAAGTGGACTCCTGGATCCTACACGTAGTATCCCAGGTGTACATTGGAAATTCGAGACGTCTTCCCCTCACAAGTTCCTGAAGTCTGCTTTACCAACGTCTCCCTCCGACAGGGAGGCAGTATTGGAAAAAAAGTTCACAGGCTGTATTCCCAGCAGGTGATAATCAAAGTACCCCTCCTACAACAAGGGAAGGGGTATTATTCCACACTATATTGTGGTACTGAAGCCAAACGGCTCGGTGAGATCTAAAAGATTTGAACAATTACATACAAGGGTTCAAATCAAGATGGAGTCACTCAGAGCAGTGATAGCGAACCAGGACGATATGGTGTCACTGGATATCAGGGACGCTTACCTACATGTCCAAAATTTGCCCTTCTCACCAAGGGTATCTCAGGTTCGTGGTACAGAACTGTCACTATCAGTTCAGACGCTGCCGTTTGGATTGTCCACGGCACCCCGGGTCTTTACCATGGTAATGGCCGAAATGATGATTCTTCCTAAAAGAAATATGGACGCTTTCCTGATAAGGGCAAGGTCCAGAGAACAATTGGCGGTCGGATTAGCACTATCTCAAGTAGTTCTACGACAGCACGAGTGGATTCTAAATATTCCAAAATCGCAGCTTTTTCCGACGACACGTCTAATGTTCCTAGGAATGATTCTGGACACAGTCCAGAAAAGGATGTTTTCTCCCGGAGAAGAAGGCCAGGGAGTTATCCGAGCTAGTCAGGATGGAACCTCCTAAAACCAGGAAAAGTATCAGTGCATCATTGCACAAGGGTCCTGTGAAAAATGGTGGTTTCTTACAAAGCGATCCCATTCGGTAGATTTCACGCAAGAACCTTTCAGTGGAATCTGCTGGGAAAATGGTCCGGATCGCATCTTCAGATGCATCAGCGGATAACCCTGTCTCCAAGGACAAGGGTGTTTTCTTCTGCGGTGGCTGCAGAGTGCTCATCTATGAAAGGGCCGCAGATTCGACATTCAGGACTGGGTCCTGGTGACCACGGATGCCAGCCTGAGTGGCTGTGGAGCAGTCACACAAGGAAAAAATTTCCAGGGAGTGTGATCAAGTCTGGAGACTTCTCTCCACATAAATATACTGGAGCTAAGGGCAATTTACAAGGCTCTAAGCTTAGCAAGACCTCTGCTTCAAGGTCAGCCGGTATTGATCCAGTGGGACAACATCACGGCAGTCGCCCACGTAAACAGACAGGGCGGCACATGAAGCAGGAGGGAAATGGCAGAAACTGCAAGGATTCTTCGCTGGGCGAAAAATCATGTGATAACACTCTCAGCAGTGTTAATTCCGGGAGTGGAAAACTGGGAAGCAGACTTCCTCAGCAGGCATAACCTCCACCCGGGAGAGTGGGGACTTCAGCGGGAAGTCTTCCACATGATTGTAAACCGTTGGGAAAAACCAAAGGTGGACATGATGGCGTCCCGCCTGAACAAAAAACTAGACAAATATTGCGCCAGGTCAAGGGACCCTCAGGCAATAGCGGTGGACGCTCTGGTAACACTGTGGGTGTACCAGTCAGGGTATGTGTTCCCTCCTATGCATCTCATACCAAAAATACTGAGAATCATAAGAAGGAGATGAGTAAGAACGATACTCGTGGTTCCGGATGGGTCAAGAAGGACTTGGTACCCGGAACTTCAAGAGATGCTCACGGAAGAACCGTGGCCTCTACCTTTAAGAAAGGACCTGCTCCAGCAGGGGCTTTGTCTGTTCCAAGACTTACCGCGGCTGCGTTTGACGGCATGGCAGTTGAACGCCGGATCCTGAAAGGGCATTCCAGATGAAGTCATCCCTACCCTGGTCGAAGCCAGGAAGGATGTAACCGCAAAACATTTTCACCGCATTTGGCGAAAATATGTTGCGTGGTGTGAGGCCAAGAAGGTCCCTACAGAGGAATTCCAACTGGGTCGTTTCCTACATTTCCTGAAAACAGGACTGTCTATGGGCCTAAAATTAGGGTCCATTAAGGTTCAAATTTCGACCCTGTCGAATTTCTTCCAGAAAGAACTGGCTTCAGTGCCTGAAGTTCAGACGTTTGTAAAAGGGGTACTGCATATACAGCCTCCTTTTGTGCCCCCAGTGGCACCTTGGGATCTCAATGTTGTTTTGAGTTTCCTAAAGTCACATTGGTTTGATCCACTCACCACTGTGGAATTAAAATATTTCACATGGAAGGTGAAGATTCTATTAGCCCTGGCTTCAGCCAGGCGTGTGTCAGAATGAGCGGCTTTATCATATAAAAGCCCTTACTTAATTTTCATTCTGACAGGGCAGAATTGAGGACTCGTCCTCAATTTCTCCTTAAGGTGTTTTCTGTTTTTCACATGAACCAACCTATTGTGGTACCTGCGGCTACTAGGGACTTGGAGGACTCCAAGTTACTTGACGTTGTCAGGGCCCTGAAAATATATGTTTCCAGGACGACTGGAGTCAGAAAATCTGACTCGCTGTTTAGCCTGTATGCACCCAACAAGATGGGTGCTCCTGCTTCTAAGCAGACGATTGCTCGCTGGATTTGTAGTACAATTCAGCTTGCACATTCTGTGGCAGGCTTGCCACAGCCAAAATCAGTAAAAGCCCATTCCACAAGGAAGTGGGCTCATCTTGGGCGGCTGCCCGAGGGGTCTCGGCTTTACAACTTTGCCGAGCTGCTACTTGGTCAGGGGCACACCCTGACTGAGGAGGACCTGGAGTTCTCTCATTCGGTGCTGCAGAGTCATCCGCACTCTCCCGCCCGTTTGGGAGCTTTGGTATAATCCCCATGGTCCTGACGGAGTCCCCAGCATCCACTTAGGACGTTAGAGAAAATAAGAATTTACTTACCGATAATTCTATTTCTCGTAGTCCGTAGTGGATGCTGGGCGCCCATCCCAAGTGCGGATTGTCTGCAATACTTGTACATAGTTATTGTTACAAAAATCGGGTTATTCTTGTTGTGAGCCATCTTTTCAGAGGCTCCTTCGTTGTTATCATACTGTTAACTGGGTTCAGATCACAGGTTGTACGGTGTGATTGGTGTGGCTGGTATGAGTCTTACCCGGGATTCAATATCCTTCCTTATTATGCACGCTCGTCCGGGCACAGTATCCTAACTGAGGCTTGGAGGAGGGTCATAGGGGGAGGAGCCAGTGCACACCACCTGATCCTAAAGCTTTTATTATTGTGCCCTGTCTCCTGCGGAGCCGCTAAACCCCATGGTCCTGACGGAGACCCCAGCATCCACTACGGACTACGAGAAATAGAATTATCGGTAAGTAAATTCTTATTTTTGTACCTTGCTATTGTGTAATCCCAGAACCCATAAAGTAACCTGGGTACCGTGCGAGAGCTATAACGGCTGCCTGATGGGCGATAGGTGAGAATAACGCACACACAGACCCGGTATACTAACATCTGGTGGAAAGCAGTGGGGATCACACAGTCTCAAAGTCAGAGCAAAGCTAGCGGTCCATATTTGTATACACCCAAGCTCTGCAGGGCAAGCAAGCCAAAGTATTGTAATGGTCCTATGCATGGGCTCTGACATCAGGGAGATTCTCATTGGCCAGCTCGGGGAGTGGGTGCAAACCCAACCTGCTGGCAGAGATGCTGAAACAGAGGGGCCCCCCCTCCGAAGGCCTGGATCAGTGGAACTGTGCATTGCTGAAGGAAGATCCAGACCTAACTAGTATGTCCTCAACATCTTGGGGGAAAGGGCCACTGATAAGCAAAGGGCCACTGTCTTGTAGTCAGTCCTGAAGTTGCTGGTGCTGGCTACCCAGGTTTTCGGGATGCCCCACCATTCAGGGAGGCTAAAACTGACATTGATACCCATCTCCAAATGTTTGAGAACTTGATGTGGCTTCACCAAGTTGGGCAAAATTACTGGCTTAAGTAGTTGGAACCCAGCTTGCCCAGGAAGGCCCTGGAAGTTTACCAAGGGTTCAGTAGCCAGGCATGCAGTGAATACACTGAGCTTAGGAATGCGCTACTGGCCCGATTCCGGAACACCACTGAGACCTGCCACCAGCAGTTCTGGGAAGCCCAGAAGAAGGAGGGGAGCTCTTACATGGAATACAGCACACACATATGATGCCTCTTCAGGAAATAGACAGAGGGAAAGCAGGTGGTTAGTGCATGGCAGATTACAGACTTGATGGTGCTATAACAACTCATAGACCAATTGCCCATTAACCTTCGTGAGTGGACTTCTGACTGCAACCTAGTCAACCTTAAAAACTGCAGCCTGAATGGCGGAATTATTCCTGGACAACCGGCCTGGCCAGAGGAACTCATCCCTTACTACTCTTGCAGGGGTGCACAGGCCCACTATACTGTCCTCCAGGCCATGAAGCACCCAGCCAAGACAGCCATTTCATAGTGGGAACCCCAAAGACCTTCACTGGCCAGCTCTGTGCCCACTAGGCAGGGGATCCGGCCACTTGCTAGACCCCATGTCTGCTACAAGTGTGGGCAGTAATGGAACTGCCCAAGAGCTCAGGCTCATCTTGTATCTGTCACCCTATAGGCGGCACTTTGACTGGCAGAGATGTGGGTGAATTAGAGTAACTTTACACTGAAGGTGATGAGGACTGTGAAGGAGTTTATGTAGTTGTCGTGGTGGTGGGCCAAGGTAGGGTTACCCAAAGAAACATATGGGGCCACATGTAGCCCATGTGGGTTGAGGGCTATGAGGTAACTGGACTCAAAGACACTGGCACCTCCTGAACCCCTGTTACTCCCGATCTATTATTTTGCCATCATGTAGGGGGTCCCTAAACCTGATAAAGGATGGATAGGAAGGTACCTTCCAGGACCCCAACAGCCCATCCTGCAGTACGCTGAACAACTGTAATCCTGGATGATGCAGGTAATGGGGCTAGTCGGGGAACACTTGGCCCAAGTCCAGCATAGCTAAAAGGAGAGGTACAACCAGCATGCCAGGGGATTGGGAAGTGGTCCTTGGGCATAAATTGATGGTCCTCATCCTAGTATGGCAAAACAAACTGCGGCCCAGCTTCCTGGGTCCATACATTGTTTTGGAGCGGAAGGCCCTGGTTAATTACATAGTGGCCCTTGACAACGAGGGCTGTCAGTGGAGCGTTTTCCACATAAACAGACTGAAGGCTTATGTAGACAGAAAACATATGGGAATATATACTAAAGTTACATTTTTATAATTTCTTATAGATTGTAAAATTATGAAATTCTAAATTGATGTTGTGTGCTGCCAGCCTATGGGAAAGACAAAGCTGGATCCCCTCCCAGACCTGTTAGAAGTCACAAGAACCGAACTTCCGGGTTCGGCAGCGCATGGAGTAGACGCGCTTCCTGCTAGCTCCGGGGGCCCGCCACCTTCTACCCCGCATACCGCCCAACTGGGCGTCCCTGCCGGTGCCTCACCAGTGCTACAGCCTCCCGGATGTCTCTCTCCGTGTTTATGGAGAAGTATCTGTCCGGAGGCATGTCTGGAAAGCCTCCCTGCTCCAAGCATGATGGGGACCGCAGCCCCACACCTAAGATGGCTGCCGCAGCAGCACTAGGTCCCGAATCTTCAGAGCATGCAGGCGCGCCTGTGGAACTACAGGTACATAAAAGACCTCTTAAGTCCTTGACTCCTGATGCGACCCCTCTCATGCCCGCTAGGTCTGCTGGGTCCACTCTCTCATATGGGCACATTGTTAAGGCTGTTAAAGAGACAGTCCAACCCTTACTGCAGGAACAGGCTCAGGCTGCAGCGTTACAGCAAGTGGTGCTGGATATTAAAAGTCAGTATAAGCAGCTTACGAAGCGTGTGGTTCACACAGAGCAAACAGTGGGCTATAATTTTCAAGATATAGTGGATTTAAAGGAATCTACTGTAAAACTCCAAAGATCTGATTTACAGGTCTTGGCGAAGCTCGACGACCTAGAAAATAGGTTGTGCAGAAATAACATGTGCCTGATTGGCTTGCCCGACTCGGTTCACGGTCCTGCTTTATACCAATTTATTCGCCATTCCCTTCCTGAGCTGTTGGATATACAATATGTCTGTATGGATCTGGTTATTGAACGGGCTCACAGAACTGGCCCTAACAGGCCCTCCAATTCCGATACCAGGCCATGTGCAGTGTTGTTTAAATGCCTGAACTTCCTCCACAAAGAAGCCCTGTGGTCGGCGTCTCATCGTAAAAGAGATTTATCATGGGAAGGGGCTAAACTGCTTCTGTTTCAAGATTACTCCCCGGAGTTAACAAGACTGAGGAAGGCTTTCTTACTGATCTGTTCTAAGTTGGTAGCTGCAGGCCGGAAATTTGCCCTCCTTTACCCAGCAAGATTGCAAATCTTTGACGGTAACTCGTTTAAAGACTTCAATACACCGGATGACGCAGAGGCCTTTCTCACTGATGAAGCTACTGATTTGGGCTGAATGTCTCTCTCCACCGTGCCTTTGACACCTTTATTCCTTAGATGCCGTTCCTGCCTACGTCTTTGTTACAGCTTGTGCATTCCCTCTGCTGTGATGTATGACGGATATTATATGTTGCTAATCGCTGTTGTATGTGACTGTTATGGTTCTGACCATCATATGTTGGTTCTTGGTTGCAGGACTTCTATAGAATAATTCCTACATCTACCAATGTGGTTGTTTACTGGTTTGTCTCTTGGAAATGCTTATTGTTGAGGTTCAGAGGTTTATTTTCCCTCATCTGTTTATGAGGCAGTAGTGGCTAGGAGCTCCTAGACTCCCAACCTTTTCTATCCTAGTCTTCCCGCCGGGAAGTCATCATGTATGTTCTGTTAGAAGATACTCTTCCTTGGAGTCTCTTCTATTGTTCTTTGTTTTTATATGTTTGTCTTGTGCCCTTTCTATCTCCTCCAAACTAGATGTGGGCACCTATAAACGCTGGTACTTTTCCTCCTCTATTGATTTCCACAAAGAATTAGAGGTGTTCTGGGATAACTATAGTAATGATAATTCTCATATGGCTCAGACTGACCCATTGACTTTCTGGCAGGCTTCTAAAGCGGTTATAGGAGGGCGTATCATAGAATATGTATCTCGCAAAAAGAAACAATTTACAGCTGACTTCAAACGCTCTCAGCAGCAACTGACTGAAGCCTACCAGAGATTGAAACAGTCGCCCTCTCCCATTTCTAAACGTTCCTACCTTGATGCTAAGGTTGCCTTTGATGTGGTTATGACCTCTCTAGGTGAAAAACATACTTTTTATAAAAATCGAAGGTTTTACCGTTTTGGTAATAAAATGGGCAAACTTCTCTCCAACTTATTAAAAGGTGCCTCGCCAGTCACACTCATTCAACCACTTAAACGCCCAGATAACACCTTAGCCTCAACATTCAAAGATATAGCACAGGTACTTACTGAGCTTTATACGGATTTGTATAGCCCCCCTCCCATTGATGAGGCTGCTAAGTCATCATTCTGGGATTCAATCACCCCCCCATAATTGCCGCCGCCTCTGGCGGCGACTATTTGTTCACCTATTACTGCTCTAGAAGTGGAAAAAGCCATTAAACATTTTAAATCACTTAAATCCCATGGCCCAGATGGCTTATCAGGGGAATATTATAAATTACTATTGCCTAAACCAGGCTTTTTCAACCAATGTGCCGTGGCACACTAGTGTGCCGCGACCAGTTGCAAGGTGTGCCGCGGAGCCAGAGCAGCTTCCTGCACCTTCAGAGTGAACTGTTGGCCCGGGCTTTTCTTAGAGGATCAGTCATCCTCCGGCCGTGACCTATGCCTTGATGACGCGGCAGTGTGATATCATAGGTCACGGCCGCCACGTCTCACCACCCAGCCAGCCCACCCACCTGCATACACATCTTCCAGTTCCCGCTTGCATACACAGATTTCCTTTCCCACCCACATCCACACCAGCCCGACCGCACCCTGCTCAGTATTCGCAGCACTCCACTATGAACTACCCCCGCCACTGAGGGACAGGGACGAGGACAGCTAACCAGTAGGGGCTAATATTTGTTGTTTTATTTCTCCTGTGGGGAACAATAGGATTTCAATAGGATTTATTTTGGGAGAATAAGAATTTATGGATTTATGGGGGGAACAAATGTGAATAATTCATGTGGGGAGCAATAGGGTTTATGTGGGGAGAAATGTGATTGATTTATGTGTGAGCAACATGATTCATGTGGGGAGCAATGTGATTGTTTTTCTGTGTAGGCCAATGTATGTGTGGATTTTTTTTTTACTGTGAGGGCCAATGTGTGTGTTTTGTTTTTTTCTGTGGGGAACGGATGGTGTGCCTTGGCAATTTTAAATTATTGTTCGGTGTGCCGCGAGTAAAAAAAGGTTGAAAATCACTGGCCTAAACTAATGATCCCTCTGACGTCAGTCTTTAATGCCATTCTGTTATCACATAAGGTCCCTTTATACTTTAATGATGCCATTATCTGTCTTCTTCCCAAGCCTGGTAAGGACCTGCACCTTCCTGGATCCTACAGGCCAATATCCTTATTGAACGTGGGCTACAAATTGCTCACAAAAATTATAGCGGATAGATTGAAAATTTTGCTCCCTACGATGGTCCACCTGGATCAAACCGGTTTTATTACTGGGAGACATTCTACAGGTAATATTCTAAAGGTTTTAGCGGTGGCGCATTGGTTGGACTCCAACGGGAACCCAGACCTGCATTTTCTCTTATCTATAGATGCCGAAAAGACTTTCAATCTAGTAAGCGGGGATCTTCTGTACACCACTCTGGCGAGGTTTGGGTTCCCGCCGGGTCTGACCAATGTTCTGCAGACTTTATATTCAGCCCCCAGCTCTCGTATTTTATGCAGTGGTTTTCTCTCCAACCCTGTATTGTTAGGAAGGGGTACTAGGCAAGGATGCCCCATATCTCCCCTATTGTTCGCAATAGCGATTGAACCCCTGACGATTGCCTTACGTAACCTACCATCATTCTCTGGAATTACTATAGCGGATCATGAATTAAAAGTCAGTCTGTTCGCAGATGATATACTGCTGTTTGTACCGCTCGGCTGCACATGCGATCGCACACTTGCACACTCCCCTATAGGCGGCGACTATCTGATCGCAGCGCTGCAAAAAATAGCTAGCGTGCGATCAACTTGGAATGACCCCCTAAGGCAAGTGTGGGAGGATGGATGAGACAACCCAATAGTTGCGCGAGAGAGGGCATACGCCACCATCGGGAAGGCGTGCTTAGTGATTGTATGGGCCATAAAGAAGCTCCAGCCTTATCTGTATGGGAAAGAGTTCATAATACTCTGAGCTGGCTGCACACAACCTCCGAGGAAAAAGGGGGACTTACAGTGGAGTTTGGTCCTCCAAACTTCTCTATCTCTCACAAAAAGTGGAAGGACCATGCCAATGAAGATGGGCTGTCCCAACAGGAGGAACCTGATCCAATCCCCACCGTGCCCAATCCAGGATTCAGCCCCCACAAACTGGATTTAAGAAGGGGGAGGTATGTGATGATCCCACCACCCACAGGGGAATCGCACACCAAAGTCGCAAGGACAACCGCAGTTCCTCTGCAATTTGATGTTCTTCTGCTACAAAATGTGTTCAGGGACATTTGGATTCCAGGCTGTCCAGGACACATTTACATCCTGGGATTCAGAATCCCTCAGCCCAGTCTGGGCAGTGGGCTGAGGGATTAAGGGAAGTTGCACCAGAAACTGTGTGAGCTGGTTTTAGGAGACTTGGGTCCTGACCAGGCTCATACAACAGAGCTACCATAAAACCTGCCAGCAATGAATTTCACTGAGGAGAGGCCAGCTAGAGATATCCAGCCAATGCACATGCTTCCTCTGGAGCCGTCCCAGACATGCGGTTTGTGTGGTGGCTAGAGCCTGGTCACTTACCGGCATGCAGTTGATGTGAAGGTTGGAACCCGGTGATTTGTCGGTGATGCGCCCTACCCTTGCGGGTAGAGGACCATCAGGCCACATGGTCAGCAAACCTCTCAGCAGTACCTCTCCCATTGGCAGCTCACCCACCGGAGTCTCACAGCTGTGCCGCTGTCCATGCTCGCGCACTGTCTGAGGTGACTCTTGACTGTCAGGGGGTGGAGGGTTCCTGTGTGGGGTGTTTATAATAGTTGTAGTGTTGATGGTAATTGATATTAATGCTACCTGTATATAGTGTACATGGGGGGTCATTCCGAGTCAATCGCTAGCTGCCGTTGTTCGCAGCGCAGCGATCAGGCTAAAAATCGGCCCTTCTGCGCATACGTATGCGGCTCAATGCACACACGCGACGTACTTTCACAACAGCCGATGCAGTTTCACACAATATCTAGCGATGCTTTTCAGTCGCACTGCTGGCCGCAGAGTGATTGACAGGAAGTGGGCGTTTCTGGGAGGTAACTGACCGTTTTCAGGGAGTGTGTGTAAAAACGCAGGCGTGTCAGATACAAACGCGGGCGTGCCTGGGGAAACGCAGGCGTGGCTGGCCGAACGCAGGGCGTGTTTGTGACGTCAAAACAGGAACTTAATAGTCTGAAGTGATCGCTAGCTAGGAGTAGGTCTCGAGCTGCTTAGAAACTGCACAATCTTTTTTTGTAGCAGCGCTGCGATCCTTTCGTTCGCACTTCTGCTAAGATACACTCCCAGAGGGTGGCGGCCCAGCGTTTGCACTGCGAGCAAACTCGGAATGAGGGCCATGGTGTGGTGACGGTTTACATGTATACCTACTGTGTGTAAGAAAGGTGATTTTGTACCTTGCTATTGTGTGATCCCAGAACCCATGAAGGAGGTGGGTACCACGTGAGATCTATAACGTATGCCTGATGGGCGATAGGTGAGAATAACGCACACATAGATCCGGTATCCTCACAATCACTGTGGAGGTTCCTGAGAGATCCAATCCCTCCAACCAATCCCTGTTCTGCTGGCTCTGAGGACTACTGGACTGACAGGGTGACCAGCGCTGACTGGGAGTAATTCAGATCCGATCGCTGCTGTGAGTTTTCACACATCGGGCGATCAGATCTGAACTGCGCATTCATATGCACCGCATTGTCTCGGCGTGGCACACAACAGCGACAGGCATCGGCGCCTAACGACGGGATGGTGCAAAAAATCCGAACACACGGGCGTTCGCAAGGTGATTGACAGGAAGCTGCCGTTTTTGGGCGGCAACTGACCGTTTTCCAGGAGTGTCCGGAAAAACGTAGGAGGGACCAGGCGTTTTCAGGGAGGGTGTCTGACGTCAGCTCCGGCCCCGATCAGCAGGAATCCATCGCAGCGGCAGAGTAAGTCCTGGGCTGCGCAGAGACTGCACAAATTGATTGTTGTGCAGCTCTGCAAAAGAAGCGATCGCACACCTCCACAGCGTTTTCCCCTCCCCCTGTAGGCGGCGACTATCTGATCGCAGGGCAGCAAAAAACGCAGCCCAGCAATGAGATCTGAATTTCCCCCATTGTCCGGCAAACGTCTGCCTGTGAATGTGAAGCAGCTGACAATGAGGATCATCTGTGCTAGCAGGTGGTGATCATCGGTGCTAGCAGGTGGTGATCATCGGTGCTAGCAGGTGGTGATCATCGGTGCTAGCAGGTGGTGGTCATCAGTGCTAGCAGGTGGTGGTCATCGGTGCTAGCAGGTGGTGGTCATCGGTGTTCGCATCAGGATGACTGGTGCTGGCAGGTGGCAATCATTAATGTTTGCACCACGATCATCTGAGCTGGCAGGTAATGAACATCAGTGGTGGATTCCCCTGTCAACTCGGCGCCCATAAACAGTGCTGCCCATACCATACAAACCCGATGACGACGCTGCTCCCAAATATACCTGGGTCCAACTAGAAGTAATCTCAATGTAAACAACAGATTTTCTGCATTTATTACCCAGTGGCCGGTAATTTCCACAATATGCTTCCTCTTCTTCTCCTCTTCTTCTTCCTCTTCTTCTCCTTTTCCTTCTCCAACTTCTTCTTCTTCTTTTTATTTGAGTCAGGTTCCCATTTGGTTAAACATATGAGAAGTGCATAGACAAAAAGGAAAAGATATTTCCATAGAACACAAACAAAATACAATATTACAAACAATTGTAATAAATATATTTGGAGTAAAGGTGGCGTATGCGGCAATGTGGTGTTTATTACAAAGATCATAAAATTCTGACCACTTTTCTTCCTAAGGTGCAGAGAAAAACATCTACAAATAAGGCTCCCTATGTGGGTTGTGCAACTTGTACATGGACAGTGAAGAGAAAAGATGTGAGTATCCCCAGTGTACATCACCATCCTGCTGCGAGACCCTGCCGTGTACAGCACCACCCTGCTGTGAGACCCTGCCGTGTACAGCACCACCCTGCTGTGAGACCCTGCCGTGTACAGCACCACCCTGCTGTGAGATCCTGCCGTGTACAGCACCACCCTGCTGTGAGACCCTGCCATGTACAGCACCACCCTGCTGTGAGACCCTGCCATGTACAGCACCACCCTGCTGTGAGACCCTGCCATGTACAGCACCACCCTGCTGTGAGACCCTCCCACGTGCACCACTTTACTACTGCGAGACCCTGCTGTGTACATCATCTTCCTGCAAGACCCAGCCGTGTACAGCACCTTCCTGCTGCGGGACCCTGACGTGTACATCAACTTCCTGCTGCAAGACCTTGCCGTGTACAGCACCTTCCTGCTGCGGGACCCTGCCGTGTACAGCACCTTCCTGCTGCTAGACCCTGCCGTGTACAGCACCTTCCTGCTGTGAGACCCTGCCGTGTACAGCACCTTCCTGCTGCGAGACCCTGCCGTGTACAGCACCTTCCTGCTGCGGGACCCTGACGTGTACATCAACTTCCTGCTGCAAGACCTTGCCGTGTACAGCACCTTCCTGCTGCGGGACCCTGCTGTGTACAGCACCTTCCAGCTGCGAGACCCTGCCGTGTACAGCACCTTCCTGCTGTGAGACCCTGCTGTGTACAGCACCTTTCTGCTGCGAGACCCTGCCGTGTACAGCACCTTCCTGCTGCGGGACCCTGCCGTGTACAGCACCTTCCTGCTGCGAGACCCTGCTGTGTACATCACCTTCCTGCTGCGGGACCCTGCTGTGTACATCACCTTCCTGCTGCGAGACCCTGCTGTGTACATCACCTTCCTGCTGCAAGACCCTGCTGTGTACAGCACCTTCCTGCTGCGAGACCCTGCCGTGTACATCATCTTCCTGCTGCAAGACCCTGCCATGTACAGCACCTTCCTGCTGCGGGACCCTGACGTGTACATCATCTTCCTGCTGCAAGACCCTGCCATGTACATCACCTTCCTGCTGCGAGACCCTGCTGTGTACATCACCTTCCTGCTGCGAGACCCTGTGTACATCATCTTCCTGCTGCAAGACCCTGCCATGAGAGAGCTGTGACCTCTTGCCTGGATTTGATGTACATTCTGGATATCTCTAGTAGATACAACACCACAGAGGACCTATAACCAAGTGACATGAGAGATCTGGTCTCCACGGACCTGCAAAAGCTGGCTTTTGTTGTATTTTTATATTATATTATAAGTAAATCTGTAGATGAGCAAAGTTTCCAGTCTGTGTAACCAGCAAAAGCTTCTAATGAATCGTGTTGTGTGGTTGGGAATAATAAGCTGAACTTGTCATACAATGGCGCTCATTCCGAGTTGATCGCTCGCTGCCGTTTTTTGCAGCACAGCGATCACGTTAATACTGCGCATGCGTATGCACCGCAATGCACACGCGCGTCGTACGGGTACAAACAGCATCGTTGCTGTGCAATGCTTCTAGCGATAAATCCATTCGCACAACCGATCGCAAGGAGATTGACAGGAAGAGGGCGTTTATGGGTGTCAACTGACCATTTTCTGGGAGTGGTAGGGTAAACGAAGGTGTGTCCAGGCGTTTGCACTTTGCAGGGCGGGTGTATGACGTCAATGCCAGGACCGGACAGGCTGAAGTGATCACAGCGGCTGAGTAAGTTCAGACCTACTCAGAAACTGCAAAAAACTTTTTCGTCCCACTCACCTGCACATGCCATCGCACCTTGCAAAGCACAATTACACTCCCCTGCGGGCGGCGACTATGCGTTTGCACGGCTTCTAAAAGTAGCTAGCGAGCGATCAACTCGGAATGAGGGCCATTATTCTTATAGCTTTCTTCCTTCTGGCGCTGTGTGGGGATGGTGGGAAATATACAGATGTGTTCACTTTCATCTATACACATGCACGAGAACGCACCGGCCCGCAGCACTGGAGCATGCGTACCATGTGATCCTATGGACCGCAGTTTGCATATGCAGTGCACCCACACGCAGTGGGCACACTAATTGAATACCCGTTGCTGCGGTTAGGATGAGAAAGGACAGATCTGTGTGTGAAATAGATGGGCAGGCATACAATGGTAATAGAAAGTTTATGAACAGTTTAGAACTTTCTGAATTTCTACATAGATGTAATATTTAGTGAGTTGAGTACATGAAAGTAGATGAGAAACTGATGGCACACACAGCAAGTACTGCACCTGCTTCCATTCACTTACTGATATAAAAAAATGCAACATTAATTTCCTTTCTCATAGAAATGTGTGAACTTCTAGTATCCAATAACTGCTGGAATCCAATTAGCCCAGCACATCGGCTTGGGGGAATTTTGGCCCCTTCCTTCTTACAGACTGCTTTAATGCATACTGTACGTACACTGGATACAGTTATTAGTGGTGCAGCACGTGATGCGTACACTGGATACAGTTATTGGTAGTGCAGCACGTGATGCGTACACTGGATACAGTTATTGGTGGTGCAGCACGTGATGCGTACACTGGATACAGTTATTGGTGGTGCAGCACGTGATGCGTACACTGGATACAGTTATTAGTGGTGCAGCACGTGATGCGTACACTGGATACAGTTATTAGTGGTGCAGCACGTGATGCGTATACTGGATACAGTTATTAGTGGTGCAGCGTACACTGGATACAGTTATTAGTGGTGCAGCACGTGATACATACACTGGATACAGTTATTAGTGGTGCAGCACGTGATGCGTACACTGGATACAGTTATTAGTGGTGCAGCACGTGATGCGTACACTGGATACAGTTATTAGTGGTGCAGCACGTGATGCGTACACTGGATACAGTTATTAGTGGTGCAGCACGTGATGCGTATACTGGATACAGTTATTAGTGGTGCAGCGTACACTGGATACAGTTATTAGTGGTGCAGCACGTGATGCGTATACTGGATACAGTTATTAGTGGTGCAGCACGTGATGCGTACACTGGATACAGTTATTGGTGGTGCAGCACGTGATGCGTACACTGGATACAGTTATTGGTGGTGCAGCACGTGATGCGTACACTGGATACAGTTATTGGTGGTGCAGCACGTGATGCGTACACTGGATACAGTTATTAGTGGTGCAGCACGTGATGCGTACAATGGATACAGTTATTAGTGGTGCAGCACGTGATGCGTATACTGGATACAGTTATTAGTGGTGCAGCGTACACTGGATACAGTTATTAGTGGTGCAGCACGTGATACATACACTGGATACAGTTATTAGTGGTGCAGCACGTGATGCGTACACTGGATACAGTTATTAGTGGTGCAGCACGTGATGCGTACACTGGATACAGTTATTAGTGGTGCAGCACGTGATGCGTACACTGGATATAGTTATTAGTGGTGCAGCACGTGATGCGTACACTGGATACAGTTATTAGTGGTGCAGCACGTGATGCGTATACTGGATACAGTTATTAGTGGTGCAGCGTACACTGGATACAGTTATTAGTGGTGCAGCACGTGATACATACACTGGATACAGTTATTAGTGGTGCAGCACGTGATGCGTACACTGGATACAGTTATTGGTGGTACGTACACTGGATACAGTTATTAGTGGTGCAGCACGTGATGCGTACACTGGATACAGTTATTAGTGGTGCAGCACGTGATGCGTACACTGGATACAGTTATTAGTGGTGCAGCACGTGATGCGTACACTGGATACAGTTATTAGTGGTGCAGCACGTGATGCGTATACTGGATACAGTTATTAGTGGTACAGCGTACACTGGATACAGTTATTAGAGGTGCAGCACGTGATGCGTATACTGGATACAGTTATTAGTGGTGCAGCGTACACTGGATACAGTTATTAGTGGTGCAGCACGTGATACATACACTGGATACAGTTATTAGTGGTGCAGCACGTGATACATACACTGGATACAGTTATTAGTGGTGCAGCACGTGATACATACACTGGATACAGTTATTAGTGGTGCAGCACGTGATGCGCACACTGGATACAGTTATTAGTGGTGCAGCACGTGATATGTACACTGGATACAGTTATTAGTGGTGCAGCACGTGATATGTACACTAGATACAGTTATTAGTGGTGCAGCATGTGGTACGTACACTGGATACAGTTATTAGTGGTGCAGCACGTGATATGTACACTGGATACAGTTATTAGTGGTGCAGCACGTGGTACGTACAGTGGATACAGTTATTAGTGGTGCAGCATGTGGTACGTACACTGGATGCAGTTATTAGTGGTGCAGCACGTAATACGTACACTGGATACAGTTATTAGTGGTGCAGCACGTAATACGTACACTGGATACAGGTATTAGTGGTGCAGCACGTGGTACGTACACTGGATAGTTATAAGTGGTGCAGCCCGTGGTACGTACACTGGATACAGTTATTAGTGGTGCAGCACATGGTACGTACACTGGATACAGTTATTAGTGGTGCAGCACGTGATACATACACTGGATACAGTTATTAGTGGTGCAGCACGTGATGCGTACACTGGATACAGTTATTGGTGGTACGTACACTGGATACAGTTATTAGTGGTGCAGCACGTGATGCGTATACTGGATACAGTTATTAGTGGTGCAGCGTACACTGGATACAGTTATTAGTGGTGCAGCACGTGATACATACACTGGATACAGTTATTAGTGGTGCAGCATGTGATACATACACTGGATACAGTTATTAGTGGTGCAGCACGTGATGCGCACACTGGATACAGTTATTAGTGGTGCAGCACGTGATATGTACACTGGATACAGTTATTAGTGGTGCAGCACGTGATATGTACACTGGATACAGTTATTAGTGGTGCAGCATGTGGTACGTACACTGGATACAGTTATTAGTGGTGCAGCACGTGATATGTACACTGGATACAGTTATTAGTGGTGCAGCACGTGGTACGTACGCTGGATACAGTTATTAGTGGTGCAGCATGTGGTACGTACACTGGATGCAGTTATTAGTGGTGCAGCACGTAATACGTACACTGGATACAGTTATTAGTGGTGCAGCACGTAATACGTACACTGGATACAGTTATTAGTGGTACATACACTGGATACAGTTATTAGTGGTGCAGCACGTAATATGTACACTAGATACAGTTATTAGTGGTGCAGCACGTAATACGTACACTGGATACAGTTATTAGTGATGCAGCACGTAATACTTACACTGGATACAGTTATTAGAGGTGCAGCACGTGATACGTACACTGGATACAGTTATTAGTGGTGCAGCACGTCATACGTACACTTGATACAGTTATTAGTGGTGCAGCACGTAATACGTACACTGGATACAGTTATTAGTGGTGCAGCATGTGGTACGTACACTGGATACAGTTATTAGTGGTGCAGCATGTAATACGTACACTGGATACAGTTATTAGTGGTGCAGCATGTGATGCGTACACTGGATACAGTTATTAGTGGTGCAGCACGTAATACGTACACTGGATACAGTTATTAGTGGTGCAGCACATGATGTGTACACTGGATACAGTTATTAGTGGTGCAGCACGTGGTACGTACACTGGATACAGTTATTAGTGGTGCAGCACGTAATACGTACACTGGATACAGTTATTAGTGGTGCAGCACGTGGTACGTACACTGGATAGTTATTAGTGGTGCAGCCCGTGGTACGTACACTGGATACAGTTATTAGTGGTGCAGCACATGGTACGTACACTGGATACAGTTATTAGCTGTGCAGCCCGTGGTACGTACACTGGATGCAGTTATTAGTGGTGCAGTACGTGATGTGTACACTGGATACAGTTATTAGCGGTGCAGCCCGTGGTACGTACACTGGATACAGTTATTAGTGGTGCAGCCCGTGGTACGTACACTGGATACAGTTATTAGCAGTGCAGCCCGTGGTACGTACACTGGATGCAGTTATTAGTGGTGCAGCACGTGATGTGTACACTGGATACAGTTATTAGTGGTAGAGCACGTGATACGTACACTGGATACAGTTATTAGTGGTGCAGCACGTGATGTGTACACTGGATACAGTTATTAGTGGTGCAGCACGTGATACGTACACTGGATACAGTTATTAGTGGTGCACCACGTGATACATACACTGGATATAGTTATTAGTGGTGCAGCACGTGATGCGTACACTGGATACAGTTATTAGTGGTGCAGCATGTGGTACGTACACTGGATACAGTTATTAGTGGTGCAGCACGTAATACGTACACTGGATACAGTTATTAGTGGTGCAGCACGTAATACGTACACTAGATACAGTTATTAGTGGTGCAGCACGTAATACGTACACTGGATACAGTTATTAGTGGTGCAGCACGTAATACGTACACTAAAGTTATTAGTGGTGCAGCACGTAATACGTACACTGGATACAGTTATTAGTGGTGCAGCACGTAATACATACACTGGATACAGTTATTAGAGGTGCAGCACGTGATACGTACACTGGATACAGTTATTAGTGGTGCAGCACGTGATGTGTACACTGGATACAGTTATTAGTGGTGCAGCACGTGATACGTACACTGGATACAGTTATTAGTGGTGCACCACGTGATACATACTCTGGATACAGTTATTAGTGGTGCAGCACGTGATGCGTACACTGGATACAGTTATTAGTGGTGCAGCACGTGATATGTACACTGGATACAGTTATTAGTGGTGCAGCATGTGGTACGTACACTGGATACAGTTATTACTGGTGCAGCACGTGTTACGTACACTGGATGCAGTTATTAGTGGTGCAGCAAGTGGTACGTACACTGGATACAGTTATTAGTGGTGCAGCATGTGGTACGTACACTGGATACAGTTATTAGTGGTGCAGCACGTGGTACGTACATTGGATACAGTTATTAGTGGTGCAGCACGTAATATGTACACTGGATACAGTTATTAGTGGTACATACACTGGATACCGTTATTAGTGGTGCAGCACGTAATACGTACACTGGATACAGTTATTAGTGGTACATACACTGGATACAGTTATTAGTGGTGCAGCACGTAATACGTACACTGGATACAGTTATTAGTGGTACATACACTGGATACCGTTATTAGTGGTGCAGCACGTAATACATACACTGGATACAGTTATTAGTGGTGCAGCACGTAATACGTACACTGGATACAGTTATTAGTGGTACGTACACTGGATACAGTTATTAGTGGTGCAGCACGTGATGTGTACACTGGATAAAGTTGTTAGTAGTGGTGCAGCACGTGATATGTACACTAGATACAGTTATTAGTGGTGCAGCACGTAATACGTACACTGGATACAGTTATTAGTGGTGCAGCACGTAATACGTACACTAGATAAAGTTATTAGTGGTGCAGCACGTAATACGTACACTGGATACAGTTATTAGTGGTGCAGCACGTAATACATACACTGGATACAGTTATTAGAGGTGCAGCACGTGATACGTACACTGGATACAGTTATTAGTGGTGCAGCACGTGATGTGTACACTGGATAGTTATTAGTGGTGCAGCACGTGATACGTACACTGGATACAGTTATTAGAGGTACATACACTGGATACAGTTATTAGTGGTGCAGCACGTAATACGTACACTGGATACAGTTATTAGTGATACATACACTGGATACCGTTATTAGTGGTGCAGCACGTAATACGTACACTGGATAAAGTTATTAGCGGTGCAGCACGTAATACGTACACTGGATACAGTTATTAGTGGTACATACACTGGATACCGTTATTAGTGGTGCAGCACGTAATACATACACTGGATACAGTTATTAGTGGTGCAGCACGTAATACGTACACTGGATACAGTTATTAGTGGTACGTACACTGGATACAGTTATTAGTGGTGCAGCACGTGATGTGTACACTGGATAAAGTTGTTAGTAGTGGTGCAGCACGTGATATGTACACTAGATACAGTTATTAGTGGTGCAGCACGTAATACGTACACTGGATACAGTTATTAGTGGTGCAGCACGTAATACGTACACTAGATAAAGTTATTAGTGGTGCAGCACGTAATACGTACACTGGATACAGTTATTAGTGGTGCAGCACGTAATACATACACTGGATACAGTTATTAGAGGTGCAGCACGTGATACGCACACTGGATACAGTTATTAGTGGTGCAGCACGTGATGTGTACACTGGATAGTTATTAGTGGTGCAGCACGTGATACGTACACTGGATACAGTTATTAGAGGTACATACACTGGATACAGTTATTAGTGGTGCAGCACGTAATACATACACTGGATACAGTTATTAGTGATACATACACTGGATACCGTTATTAGTGGTGCAGCACGTAATACGTACACTGGATAAAGTTATTAGCGGTGCAGCACGTAATACGTACACTGGATACAGTTATTAGTGGTACATACACTGGATACAGTTATTAGTGGTGCAGCACGTAATACGTACACTGGATACAGTTATTAGTGGTACGTACACTGGATACAGTTATTAGTGGTGCAGCACGTGATGTGTACACTGGATAAAGTTGTTAGTAGTGGTGCAGCACGTGATATGTACACTGGATACAGTTATTAGTGGTGCAACACGTGGTACGTACACTGGATACAGTTATTAGTGGTGCAGCATGTGGTACGTACACTGGATACAGTTATTAGTGGTGCAGCACGTAATATGTACACTAGATACAGTTATTAGTGGTGCAGCACGTAATATGTACACTGGATACAGTTATTAATGGTGCAGCACATGATATGTACACTGGATACAGTTATTAGTGGTGCAGCATGTGGTACGTACACTGGATACAGTTATTAGTGGTGCAGCACGTGATATGTACACTGGATACAGTTATTAGTGGTGCAGCACGTGGTACGTACGCTGGATACAGTTATTAGTGGTGCAGCATGTGGTACGTACACTGGATGCAGTTATTAGTGGTGCAGCACGTAATACGTACACTGGATACAGTTATTAGTGGTGCAGCACGTAATACGTACACTGGATACAGTTATTAGTGGTACATACACTGGATACAGTTATTAGTGGTGCAGCACGTAATATGTACACTAGATACAGTTATTAGTGGTGCAGCACGTAATACGTACACTGGATACAGTTATTAGTGATGCAGCACGTAATACTTACACTGGATACAGTTATTAGAGGTGCAGCACGTGATACGTACACTGGATACAGTTATTAGTGGTGCAGCACGTCATACGTACACTTGATACAGTTATTAGTGGTGCAGCACGTAATACGTACACTGGATACAGTTATTAGTGGTGCAGCATGTGGTACGTACACTGGATACAGTTATTAGTGGTGCAGCATGTAATACGTACACTGGATACAGTTATTAGTGGTGCAGCATGTGATGCGTACACTGGATACAGTTATTAGTGGTGCAGCACGTAATACGTACACTGGATACAGTTATTAGTGGTGCAGCACATGATGTGTACACTGGATACAGTTATTAGTGGTGCAGCACGTGGTACGTACACTGGATACAGTTATTAGTGGTGCAGCACGTAATACGTACACTGGATACAGTTATTAGTGGTGCAGCACGTGGTACGTACACTGGATAGTTATTAGTGGTGCAGCCCGTGGTACGTACACTGGATACAGTTATTAGTGGTGCAGCACATGGTACGTACACTGGATACAGTTATTAGCTGTGCAGCCCGTGGTACGTACACTGGATGCAGTTATTAGTGGTGCAGTACGTGATGTGTACACTGGATACAGTTATTAGCGGTGCAGCCTGTGGTACGTACACTGGATACAGTTATTAGTGGTGCAGCACGTGGTACGTACACTGGATACAGTTATTAGCAGTGCAGCCCGTGGTACGTACACTGGATGCAGTTATTAGTGGTGCAGCACGTGATGTGTACACTGGATACAGTTATTAGTGGTAGAGCACGTGATACGTACACTGGATACAGTTATTAGTGGTGCAGCACGTGATGTGTACACTGGATACAGTTATTAGTGGTGCAGCACGTGATACGTACACTGGATACAGTTATTAGTGGTGCACCACGTGATACATACACTGGATATAGTTATTAGTGGTGCAGCACGTGATGCGTACACTGGATACAGTTATTAGTGGTGCAGCATGTGGTACGTACACTGGATACAGTTATTAGTGGTGCAGCACGTAATACGTACACTGGATACAGTTATTAGTGGTGCAGCACGTAATACGTACACTAGATACAGTTATTAGTGGTGCAGCACGTAATACGTACACTGGATACAGTTATTAGTGGTGCAGCACGTAATACGTACACTAAAGTTATTAGTGGTGCAGCACGTAATACGTACACTGGATACAGTTATTAGTGGTGCAGCACGTAATACATACACTGGATACAGTTATTAGAGGTGCAGCACGTGATACGTACACTGGATACAGTTATTAGTGGTGCAGCACGTGATGTGTACACTGGATACAGTTATTAGTGGTGCAGCACGTGATACGTACACTGGATACAGTTATTAGTGGTGCACCACGTGATACATACTCTGGATACAGTTATTAGTGGTGCAGCACGTGATGCGTACACTGGATACAGTTATTAGTGGTGCAGCACGTGATATGTACACTGGATACAGTTATTAGTGGTGCAGCATGTGGTACGTACACTGGATACAGTTATTACTGGTGCAGCACGTGTTACGTACACTGGATGCAGTTATTAGTGGTGCAGCAAGTGGTACGTACACTGGATACAGTTATTAGTGGTGCAGCATGTGGTACGTACACTGGATACAGTTATTAGTGGTGCAGCACGTGGTACGTACATTGGATACAGTTATTAGTGGTGCAGCACGTAATATGTACACTGGATACAGTTATTAGTGGTACATACACTGGATACCGTTATTAGTGGTGCAGCACGTAATACGTACACTGGATACAGTTATTAGTGGTACATACACTGGATACAGTTATTAGTGGTGCAGCACGTAATACGTACACTGGATACAGTTATTAGTGGTACATACACTGGATACCGTTATTAGTGGTGCAGCACGTAATACATACACTGGATACAGTTATTAGTGGTGCAGCACGTAATACGTACACTGGATACAGTTATTAGTGGTACGTACACTGGATACAGTTATTAGTGGTGCAGCACGTGATGTGTACACTGGATAAAGTTGTTAGTAGTGGTGCAGCACGTGATATGTACACTAGATACAGTTATTAGTGGTGCAGCACGTAATACGTACACTGGATACAGTTATTAGTGGTGCAGCACGTAATACGTACACTAGATAAAGTTATTAGTGGTGCAGCACGTAATACGTACACTGGATACAGTTATTAGTGGTGCAGCACGTAATACATACACTGGATACAGTTATTAGAGGTGCAGCACGTGATACGTACACTGGATACAGTTATTAGTGGTGCAGCACGTGATGTGTACACTGGATAGTTATTAGTGGTGCAGCACGTGATACGTACACTGGATACAGTTATTAGAGGTACATACACTGGATACAGTTATTAGTGGTGCAGCACGTAATACGTACACTGGATACAGTTATTAGTGATACATACACTGGATACCGTTATTAGTGGTGCAGCACGTAATACGTACACTGGATAAAGTTATTAGCGGTGCAGCACGTAATACGTACACTGGATACAGTTATTAGTGGTACATACACTGGATACCGTTATTAGTGGTGCAGCACGTAATACATACACTGGATACAGTTATTAGTGGTGCAGCACGTAATACGTACACTGGATACAGTTATTAGTGGTACGTACACTGGATACAGTTATTAGTGGTGCAGCACGTGATGTGTACACTGGATAAAGTTGTTAGTAGTGGTGCAGCACGTGATATGTACACTAGATACAGTTATTAGTGGTGCAGCACGTAATACGTACACTGGATACAGTTATTAGTGGTGCAGCACGTAATACGTACACTAGATAAAGTTATTAGTGGTGCAGCACGTAATACGTACACTGGATACAGTTATTAGTGGTGCAGCACGTAATACATACACTGGATACAGTTATTAGAGGTGCAGCACGTGATACGTACACTGGATACAGTTATTAGTGGTGCAGCACGTGATGTGTACACTGGATAGTTATTAGTGGTGCAGCACGTGATACGTACACTGGATACAGTTATTAGAGGTACATACACTGGATACAGTTATTAGTGGTGCAGCACGTAATACATACACTGGATACAGTTATTAGTGATACATACACTGGATACCGTTATTAGTGGTGCAGCACGTAATACGTACACTGGATAAAGTTATTAGCGGTGCAGCACGTAATACGTACACTGGATACAGTTATTAGTGGTACATACACTGGATACAGTTATTAGTGGTGCAGCACGTAATACGTACACTGGATACAGTTATTAGTGGTACGTACACTGGATACAGTTATTAGTGGTGCAGCACGTGATGTGTACACTGGATAAAGTTGTTAGTAGTGGTGCAGCACGTGATATGTGCACTGGATACAGTTATTAGTGGTGCAACACGTGGTACGTACACTGGATACAGTTATTAGTGGTGCAGCATGTGGTACGTACACTGGATACAGTTATTAGTGGTGCAGCACGTAATACGTACACTAGATACAGTTATTAGTGGTGCAGCACGTAATATGTACACTGGATACAGTTATTAATGGTGCAGCACATGATATGTACACTGGATACAGTTATTAGTGGTGCAGCACGTGGTACTTACACTGGATACAGTTATTAGTGGTGCAGCACGTGGTACGTACACTGGATACAGTTATTACTGGTGCAGCACGTGTTACGTACACTGGATGCAGTTATTAGTGGTGCAGCAAGTGATGTGTCCACTGGATACAGTTATTAGTGGTGCAGCACGTGGTACGTACACTGGATGCAGTTATTAGTGGTGCAGCACGTGGTACGTACACTAGATGCAGTAAATAGTGGTGCAACACGTGGTACGTACACTGGATGCAGTTATTAGTGGTACGTACACTGGATACAGTTATTAGTGGGGCAGCACGTAATACGTACACTGGATACAGTTATTAGTGGCAGCACGTAATACGTACACTGGATACAGTTAGTAGTGATGCAGCACGTGGTACGTACACTGAATACAGTTATTAGTGGTGCAGCACGTAATACGTACACTGGATATAGTTATTAGTGGTACATACACTGGATACCGTTATTAGTGGTGCAGCACGTAATACGTACACTGGATACAGTTATTAGTGGTGCAGCACGTAATACGTACACTGGATACAGTTATTAGTGGTACATACACTGGATACAGTTATTAGTGGTGCAGCACGTAATACGTACACTGGATACAGTTATTAGTGGTACGTACACTGGATACAGTTATTAGTGGTGCAGCACGTGATGTGTACACTGGATACAGTTATTAGTGGTGCAGCACGTGATATGTACACTGGATGCAGTTATTAGTGGTGCAGCAAGTGATGTGTCCACTGGATACAGTTATTAGTGGTGCAGCACGTGGTACGTACACTGGATGCAGTTATTAGTGGTACGTACACTGGATGCAGTTATTAGTGGTGCAGCACGTGGTACGTACACTAGATGCAGTAATTAGTGGTGCAACACGTGGTACGTACACTGGATGCAGTTATTAGTGGTACGTACACTGGATACAGTTATTAGTGGTGCAGCACGTGATGTGTACACTGGATACAGTTATTAGTGGTGCAGCACGTGATATGTACACTGAATACAGTTATTAGTGGTGCAACACGTGGTACGTACACTGGATACAGTTATTAGTGGTGCAGCACGTGATGTGTACACTGGATACAGTTATTAGTGGTGCAACACGTGGTACGTACACTGGATACAGTTATTAGTGGTGCAACACGTGGTACGTACACTGGATACAGTTAATAGGTTGAAAAAAGACAATTGTCCATCGGGTTCAACCTATTTGTGGTCTCCTATGCAGGATTATTTTGTATAAAATTTTGACTGAAGTTGATGACTGCCGTTACGTTTTACCCCTCTTTTTTATAATAACCATAGTGCGTGACTATGCCCCGTAACCCTGGATATCCTTATCCATTAGGAATTTATCTAACCCATTCTTAAAGGTGTTGACTGAGTCGGCCATTACAACTCCCTCGGGCAGGGAATTCCAAACACGTATCGTCCTAACCGTAAAAAAGCCTTTACGCCGTATTGTGCGGAATCTCCTCTCCTCTAACCTGAGCGAGTGTCCACGAGTTCTCTGTGTTGATCTAACCAAAAACAGGTCCTGCGCAAGCTCTGTGTATTGTCCCCTTATATATTTGTAAATGTTGATCATGTTCCCTCTTGCGACTGGTGCACAGAACGCAGCTGATTTATATTAGCGGGGACAGAAGAGTCGCGATGTTATATATCATGAGCGTAGAAGGCGTGGCAGGTGACAGCGATGTTATATATCCTGAGCGTAGAAGGCGTGGCAGGTGACAGCGATGTTATATATCCTGAGCGTAGAAGGCGTGGCAGGTGACAGCGATGTTATATATCCTGAGCGTAGAAGGCGTGGCAGGTGACAGCGATGTTATATATCCTAAGCGTAGAAGGCGTGGCAGGTGACAGCGATGTTATATATCCTGAGCGTAGAAGGCGTGGCAGGTGACAGCGATGTTATATATCCTGAGCGTAGAAGGCGTGGCAGGTGACAGCGATGGACTGATTTTACCTCTTTTATTTTTTATGAAACATTTAATGTTTTCAGAGCGTCTTTTGTTTTTCCGACCAATCACTTAAACTCCTTTTATAAGTCATATACACAGCCGAGGATGGCAATTACAGTTATACAGAGTGGTAATACAGTCCCCATATACACTGTACACTGCAGATACATATATAACAGAGAGGGGACCAGACAGTGTCAGCATCATGTGTCCTTTGTGCTGCATCTGTATAATGCACTCGCAGCTACCAGACATGATGTGCCCATACATCATCTGATGTCACCAGCAGGGACAGGGCAGGTCAGTGACAAGGGACAGGGCA